>NC_058130.1:117773756-117811909 GCF_016433145.1 Gracilinanus agilis | reverse complement strand
ATATTATATTATATTATATTATATTAAGGTTTACATACAAACAAAACCAATTTAACTAAGGTTAGAAGGTAAAATAAAAAGCAGGAAAAAAATTATAGCAGATTTCTCCGGTAAATGTCTAATTTCTCAAATGTATAGGGAACTAAGTCAAATTTACAAAAATACAAGTCACTCCCCAATTGACCAGTGGTAAAAGGATATAAGCAAAAAGGTTTGAGATCATTAAATCAAAATGATCAATAATGTATGAAAATCATTCTTGATTAGAGTAATACCAATAAAGACAACTCTGAGATATCACCTCACATCTATATTAAGCAATCCAAAAATAGTAAAGGAAAAGTGATAATATTGGTGGTTATATGGGAAAATTGTTATATTAATGCATTATTGGAGGAATTGTGACCTGATCCCACCATTCTGGATGGAAATTTGGAACTATGACCAAAGGGCTGTAAAGCTGTGCATACTTTTTGATCATGTAATAGCACTACTTGATCTAAACTCCCAAGAGATTTTTAAAAAGGGGGGAAGAGGACCTCTTTGTACAAAATTATTTATAATAGCTATTTTTGTGGTGACAAAGAATTGGAAATTCAGATGTCCATCAATTGGGAAATAGCTGAATAAATTTTGGCATATGATGGTGATCGAATACTAAATGGCTCTAAAAAGTGATGCACAGTATGATTTCAGAAAAAGTTGGAAAGATCTACATGAACTAATCCAGAGTGAAATAAGCAGAACCAGTAACAACAATATCATGAAATGATCAGTTCTGATAGACTTAGTTACTATCAGCAATAACAATGAGTCAGGACAATTCTGAAGAACATATGACAAAGAATCTTACCAACCTCCTGAAAAAGAATCATTTAAGTCAGAATGCAGATTAAATCATACTATGTTTATTTTACACTTTACTTACCTTTGTTTTTATTCTTGGGGTTTGATTTTATATGAGTATTCTCTTACAATAATGACAAATACAGAAGTATGTCTTGCATAATAATTCAAGTATAACCCAGATCAAATTGTTTTGTATCTCCAGTAGGAGAGACAGAAGGGAGGGAAGAAGATAATTTAGATCTTATAATTTAGGAAGATGTATGTTGAAAATGGGTTCAAGTTTTACTTCTGTTGCATATCAACTGTGTGTTCATAGATGTTTGAATCACTAGAACTCTCAGTGTCCAAAACAAATTTCAAAGTCTGGAAATTATAAGCAAGCTGTTGATTTGCTTCTTTTGGAGATTATTTCCACACTGGGACTGCTCTATACTAATTAAATTATTGGTCCAGATCCTCCTCTATAAAAAAACAGGCACTGGGGAATAAATTGGAAAAATACATTGTCATTTATAAGGGCTATTCAAGATAAACTATTTCATCCAAACACTCTATCTAGGTTTGTGAGAGAAATAAAATAAGGTTCTATTTAAGTTGACTTTTTTTCCCCAAGAAAAAGACTATCTTACTCTTCCATCTATGCAATGTGCCTGACTTCTGACAACAATTAAGAGTAATAACACCTCTTACCCTCAGAAGATTGCAAAGTGGTGAGAGCACAGGCTTGGAGTCCATGATTTCAGAAAATAGAGTGCAAATGAACCATGACAGAAAAGAATTCGAAAAAAGGGTTTCGAATCTAGTATAGGAAATAATGTTTGCCTTTCGGCAGCTCTACCTTGTCCGATCATGAATTATACAGTCCCGAACTCAAAGTGCCATGGACCCTGACCTTCAAAACACTTGAGAGCAATTTCCATTTAAAGATGAATTGCTGAAAAAATACAGTTTCCCTTTAGCCCATTAGAAACAAGCAAGAATCACCCTGTCAAGAGTATAGATTGCTGTATCTTTTCCCAGTGTTTTTGCCTTAGCCAATACCTTTTACAGGCCAAGGAAGCAAAATCTTTGTTTAAAATTTTTGAAGTACTTCTCTTTCACTCTAGGGTAGAAATTCTGTCAAAGATTTCTCAGAACATGTGTCTGTAAATTCTTTCACATGACTCCTGGGTCATAAAGAAACTGTTAACATTTAGTGAACTTCAAACAATTAGCTCTTTCCTTTGGGTTTTAAAAACACATTTTCCTCATCTTTAACACTGTGGTTGGGGAGAAAATTTTTACAGTGGAATCACATTCTTATAGCCTTCTTCATTCAAGTCTCTCTGGGCACTTTGCAATCATTAAAAGTTATAATTAGTACTGAAGAATTATTCAACTCCTAAAAGGATCATTTTTAAAACTAATAACTTTTTTTAAACATCTGTATTTTAAAGTCTCAATACAATTTAAAGGATCCTAACTTAACTGGTAATGACTGCCAAACTAAAGAGAGCAGCAGCCAATATGTTTTTAAATGCACCTGAAATGATTTTTTAAAAATCTTTTATAGGTTCTGGTCATTGACAATGTGAAGCTGATAATTATTTTAAAATCTTTTCTTTTTCTAAAAAATGGAAGTGTAAGAAATTGACTTGTAGGGAAAACTATGACACAAATACATTTAAATATTTCAAAGATGTAAAATTTTAGAAAAATTCCATGATTTAACAGGAGACTTCATTGAGTTGATATTCTTGGTGGGAGGGGATATTGGTAAGAATGGAAATGCCACATTTTGCCCAATCTGATGTTGATCTTTTCTGAATCTTGCTAGGCTGGTACTCTGACAACAAATACATTATTATTTGCCTATCAAGTCCCTATCTCTATTCTTTTGAGTGCAGAAAAACATGGCAATACTTAAATGTGTTGATAGAACAAAACACAGATGTTACATTGATATAAGATAAGGAATCACAAGAAGACTTTATTTTATTAAATGTTGAAAAAATAATTAATTAATTAAGATTATTTTTCCATGGTTACATGATTCATGTTCTTGCCCTTCCCTCCTCCCAGCACCCCTCTACATAGCCAAAGAATAATTCTACTGGGTTTTGCATGTGTCATTAATCAAGACCTATTTCCATATTATTAATATTTGCATTAGGGTGATTGCTTAGAGTCTACATCTCCAATCATATCCCCATTGACCCATGTGATCTAGCACTTGTTTTTCTTCTATGTTTCTACCACAGGAAGATTTTAATAGGAGGAAAGATGAATGTATTTTACTGAAATTCTTGAGTGTTTTACTAGGCTAAAACTGTGTTGTTTTCTGTCTTTGTATCTCTGTCTCTCTCTGAATCTTGATTTCTTTTCTTCTAGGTATTTTTCTGTTTCTTTCTCCTTCATTGTCTCTTTTTCCCGTCTTTTTTTTTGATCTGCCTCTGCCTTTCTGTCTGTCTCTTTGCTTTTTTGTCTCTGTTTTTCTCTGTCTCTTCCTCTCTGTCTGTTGCTGCCTGTCTTTATCCATGAGTCTGTGCATCTCTAGGTCTGTCTTTTTTTTTATTCCTATGTCTATTGCTCAGCTTTTAGATTGGAGGAAATGCAAATATGTTTCCTCTCTTTATTGACACATACCCCAAATGCTCCATTGTCCAATCAATAAGAATTTATTGGTTTCCTACTTTGTTGAGAATATAAAGACAAAAGTAAAACAAACCCCATTGTTAAGAAGGTTATGGCAGCTTGCACTAGGTATATCTTAAGAAACTGTATAATGATAGTGCAATAAATCAACATTTTGTAAAATGAACAGTTACATGGCAGAATGAATATGCCAACCAAAATCTCTAATTCAGAAACAAGGCTCCTGGATTTGGAAAAGACATCAAGCTGTAACCCATTACATCTCTTATTTACAAATCAATATTCTGAAGGCCAGAGGTTGATGTGATTCACCTCAGGGTCAAATAGAAAACTCATAGCAATTCAGTCATCTTTCCTGGGCATAGCATAGGTAGATCGAGGCACTTGTGCATTATCTACTTAGATGTCAAGAACCAAAGTATAACTTAGCACAGTGTCTGCATCTGACTCAGCATGATACTACACTAGGGCAGTGCATTGACATTGTAGATGACTAGGCATATTTTTGGCACATTGACTCAGCAATCAACAAATTTTAACATGAATCATCATTTTTAGTAGGGTCAATACAATAAAATAAAATGAGGGACTATGACATTTTTTTAAGGAGAAGATAACAATATTGTTTTCAGGATATGATTAAAAATTCAACAAACCTGACACTTTAATTCTTTCCTGACAGCATTCTCCAATTTGTCTAAACTGGAACATTTAAATTTATATAGATGGACACTTTTATTTTCACCTGATTGAGTACTTTTAAAATTCTCTCAGCAATGCATTTCTAATTTTTACCTGATTCTGTGCTTTAAAATTCATCTGACTCAGCAGTCTGTTACCTTATTTATTACCTTATTTATCTATTCATTTATGCGTATATTTACTTATTTGCTCATTTATTTATTCATCTCTTCCTTTTATGTGAGCTTGTGTAGGTCTTAGCCATCAAATATCTCTTTCTATCTTACCCAAAGCATGAATCAGTGATAAGTGGACTTCTAATCATTGCTTTAACACTTTTATGAAGAATGAACAGAAGTAATAAATTATACTATAAGCTTTCACATTTTTATAACTAATGTATAATTTTAAAATCCTATAAAATTACCCCTATCATTCTGTTATTGATCAATTATTTCAGTTGGGTCTGCCTCTTCATGACCCCATTTGGAGAATTCTTGGCAAAAATAATGAATATGCAATTTCCTTCTCCAATTCATTTTAAATATGAGGAGACTGAGGCAAACAGGGTGTGTGTTGAAAGTGAAGGAAGGAAGGTAGGATGTATAGGAGAAAGGAGAGAGGAAGGTAGAGGAAGGGAAAGGAAGGTAGGGGTCCCCAGCCCCCTCAGGGAAAATTGACCAGCACCTTCAAATGAATGACCAGAGAGCAACTTTAGGGTTTGAATAACTAGGTTTTATTTTAATCAGAAAGGGAAAGGTCTAGGGAAAACTAGGAGGTAGGAAGAAAAAGAAAAAGGCACCAAGAGAGAGGTCAGGGTCCCAGGGTAGAGAGCGGAGCTTCCAGCAAAGAGAGAGCTAGTGAGAGCTCTCTGTAAAGAGCAGAGCTTCCAGCATAGAGAGCACTGCTTCCAGGGTCAAGAGACAGAAAAAGCACCAAACTTTCCCTTTTATACTTTCTCTGACATCTCCCACAGAGGAAGTGGGAGGTGTCGGGGAATGTTGTAGCAGAGAAAGCCCTGGGAGTTGTAGTCTTCCAGGGCTTACATCAATTTCAAATGACAAAAGGGGAAAGTGACTTGTCCAGAGTCATATAGCTTCTAAGTGTCTGAGGCTGGATTTGAACTCAGATCTTCCTGACTCTAAGCCCTGTGCTTTTTCCACTGTGTCACCTACCTGTTCTTGCATGTTCTGTAAGCCCACATATAAATGAAAAATCTTTGAAATAATATTTTAAGCATTAAAACATTTTAATAACTGCATTTAACAAAAATGAGAACATTGTATAAGAACAGGAGTATGATAAGCATCTGTAAATATAGAAGCCTAAGACTTTTTAATTTAATTAATGAAAGAAAAGGTTAAATTAGGTGTTAACAAGAACATCACCAAATTGGGAGAGATGAATAGTTTCAAATATTGGATGAAAACAGATGATAGTTACACAGGAAGTCTTTTATGAAAAGAATCAGTCATGCCTTGTTGGGCTCCATACAACATAACAATTCTCTTCAAAAGCTGTGTGTCAGTGACAAAATACTTAAGCTTCAAGAATGTCCAGACTCAGAAGCACTTTGAGGAGATAGAGCTTTGCAAATGCACCAGTAGGTAGGATATAGCTTATGGAAGAGCTTAGATATTATTTTTTTAATATATAGCCAATGGTGAGCTGCTAAAGGAATCTGAAAAGACAAGACAATGAACAGAGAAGGGAACGTCAAACCACTCTGGTGTCTTTTGCCAAGAAAACCTCAAATGGGGTCACAAACAGTTGTACACAACTGAAACAATGCAACAAATACAGAAAGAATTGAAGGCTTTAGAAGATATTTTAACATAGCAAACATTTAAGATACTATAACAATTTTCAAGGACAAGAGATTTATTTTGCTTTATAGACAATAGGGAGACAGCTGAGTGGCTCAGTGGATGAAGAGCCAGGCCTGGAGTGGTGAGAGGTCCTGGCTTCAAATGTGACCTCAAATATTTCCTGTGTGACCCTAGGCAAGTCACTTAAACCCTTATTGCCTACCATGTACCATTTTTCTTCCTTAGAACTGTCAACTTGAGTTCTGGAAACCCCAAGTTTTCCCCTGTCACAAACCAATACCTAGTATTGATTCTAAAAAAGAAGGTAAAGTTGTTTTTTTTTTGTAGTTGTTGTTCCTTTGTTTCTTTTTGTTTTGTTTTGTTTTAAAAGTAAATAGCTAAGGGGCAGCTGGGTAGCTCAGTGGATTGAGAGTCAGGCCTAGAGACATGGAAGGTCCTAGGTTCAAACCCGGCCTCAGCCACTTCCCAGCTGTGTGACCCTGGACAAGTCACTTGACCCCCATTGCCCACCCTTACCAATCTTCCACCTATGAGACAATACACCGAAGTTAAGGGTTAAAAAAAAAAGTAAATAGCTAAGATAGGTGAGAGGATGACTTAGAGGAAATAAGATTGGAAGGGGATTCAGAGGCCTAGTTTTTTTTTTTTTTTTTTTTTTAACTTCACAGCTGTAAAGAAGCCAGCTCTATCTTTTTTGCAAGAACTAATTGTTGAATTTTCAGTGTATGCATTTTCACCATGGAAATTGAAAATCACTACAAAGTTGGGGCTTTATTTTTTTGTCTTGTTTATTGGGTTGATAATGCATTTTAAACATAAAAGCATGTGCATAGGTTCTCTGCTCTTCTACCTTGCCTACTAGAGCTCAATTGTTAATCATGTCCTAACACATCCTGAAATGGATTATTTTAAAATCTTTTCTTGAGTTTAGCAAGTGGACAGCAGAAGACTCAGAGAATGAAGTCATTAACAGAATAGAGGTCTGGGGACTGAAGGTTAAAAGTTTGATATTTGGCATTTCTATAATGCTTTAAGATCTGCAAAGTACTTTACTTCCATTATCTCATTTCCAACCAAATCCAATAAACATTTATTAAATGTCTACTAATTCCCAAGTACTATTCTTTTTTTTTAATTTTTTAAACCTTTATTAATATTCATGTTTAACATGGTTACATGATTCATGCTCCTACCTTCCCCTTCACCCCCCGCACTCCCCCCACCCATGGCTGATGCACATTTCCACTGGGTTTAACATGTGTCATTGATCAAGACCTATTTCCAAATTGTTGGTAGTTGCATTGGTGTGGTAGTTTCGAGTCCACATCCCCAATCATGTCCACCCCAACCCATGCGTTCAAGCAGTTGTTTTTCTTATATGTTTCCTCTCCTGAAGTCCTTCCTCTGAATGTGGGTAGCATTCTTTACCATAAATCCCTCAGAGCTGTCCTGTGTCATTGCATTGCTGCTGGTACAGAGGTCCATTACATTCAATTTTACCACAGTATATCAGTCTCTGTGTACAATGTTCTTCTGGCTCTGCTCCTTTTGCTCTGCATCAGTTCCCGGAGGTCTTGCCAGTTCACATGGAATTCTTCCAGTTTATTAGTACTTTTAGCACAATAGTATTCCATCACCAGCATATACCACAGTTTGTTCAGCCATTCCCCAATTGAAGGACATACCCTCCTTTTCCAGTTCTTTGCCACCACAAAAAGGGCAGCTATAAATATTTTCGTACAAGTCTGTTTATCTATGATCTCTTTGCGGTACAAACCCTACAATGGTATGGCTGGGTCAAAGGGCAGGCATTCTTTTATAGCCCTTTGAGCATGATTCCAAATTGCCAGCCAGAATGGCTGGATCAGTTCACAACTCCACCAGTAATGCATTAATGTCCCAATTTTGCCACATCCCCTCCAATATTCATTACTCTCCCCTTCTTTCATTTTAGCCAATCTGCTAGGTGTGAGGTGATAACTCAGAGTTGTTTTCATTTGCATTTCTCTAATTATTAGAGATTTAGAACACTTTCTCATGTGCTTATTGATACTTTTGATTTCTTTACCTGAAAATTGCCTATTAATGTCTCTTGTCCATTTATCAATTGGGGAATGGCTTGATTTTTTATACAATTGCTTTAACTCCTTGTATATTTAAGTGATTAGACCCCTGTCAGAGTTTTTCGTTATAAAGATTTTTTCCCAATTTGTTGTTTCCCTTCTGATTTTGACTACATTGTTTTTGTTTGTACAAAATCTTTTTAGCTTAATATAATGAAAACCATTTAATTTACAGTTTGTAATTTTCTCTAATTCTTGCTTGGTTTTAAAATTTTTCATTTCCCAGAGATATGACATGTATACTATTTTGTGTTCTCTTAACTTATTTATAGTTTCCCTCTTTATATTCAAGTCATTCACCCATTCTGAATTTACCTTGGTGTAGGGTGTGAGATGTTGATCTAAACCTAATCTCTCCCATATTGTTTTTCAAATTTCCCAGCAGTTTTTCTCAAATAGTGGATGCATGTCCCAAAAGTTGGGCTCTTTGAGTTTATCATACACTGTCTTACTGATATCATTAACCCCAATTCTATTCCACTGATCCTTTTGTCTCTTAGCCAGTACCATACTCTTTTGATGACTGATGCTTTATAGTATAGTTTAATATCTGGTACTGCTAGGACCCCTTCCTTCACATTTTTCTTCATTATTTCCCTTGATATTCTTGATCTTTTGTTATTACAAATGAAATTTGTTATAGTTTTTCCTAATTCAGTAAAGAAGTTTTTTGGTAATTTGATAGGCATGGTGCTAAATAGGTAAATTAATTTGGGTAGAATGGTCATTTTTATTATGTTAGCTCATCCTACCCATGAGCAAGTATTGGCTTTCCAATTGTTGAGATCCAGTTTTATTTGTTTGGAAAGTGTTTTGTAGTTGTTTTCATATAATTTCTGTGTTTGTTTTGGTAGATAGATTCCCGAGTATTTTATATTGTCTAGGGTGATTTTAAATGGTGTTTCTCTTTCTACCTCTTGCTGCTCTAATGTGTTGGAAATATATAGAAATGCTGATGATTTATGTGCATTTATTATGTATCCTGCAACTTTGCTAAAGCTGTTGATTATTTCTACAAGCTTCTTAGTTGATTCTCTAGGATTTTTAAGTATACCATTATATCATCTGCAAAGAGTGATAGCTTAGTCTCCTCAATGCCTATTTTGATACCTTCAATTTCTTTTTCTTCTCTAATTGCTATTGCTAGTGTTTCTAGTACAATGTTGAATAATAGAGGTGATAATGGGCATCCTTGTTTCACTCCTGATCTTATTGGGAAGGTTTCTAATTTATCCCATTGCATATGATGCTTGTTGATGGTTTAAGGAACATACTGTTTATTATTTTTAGGAAAGGTCCTTCTATTCCTATACTTTTCAGTGTTTTCAATAGGAATGGAAGCTGTATTTTGTCAAAGGCTTTTTCAGCATCTACTGAGATAATCATGTGATTTTTGTTTGTTAGACTGTTGATATGGTCAATTATGTGGATGGTTTTCCTCATGTTGGACCATCCTTGCATTCCTGGTCTAAATCCCACCTGATCATGGTGAATGATCATCTTAATTACTTGCTGGAGTCTCTTTGCTAGTATTATATTTAAGATTTTTGCATCTATGTTCATTAGGGAGATTGGTCTATAGTTTTCTTTCTCTGTTTTTGATCTACCTGTCTTTGGAAGCAGTACCATATTTGTGCCATAAAAGGAATTTGTTAGGACTCCTTCTTTACTCATCATATCAAATAATTTGTATAGTATTGGGATTAGTTGCTCTTTGAATGTCTGATAGAATTCACTTGTGAATCCATCAGGTCCTGGTGATTTTTTCTTAGGGAGTTCTTTGATGGCTTGTTCAACTTCTATTTCTGATATGGGAATATTTAGGTATTCTATTTCTTCTGCTGTTAATCTAGGCAATTTATATTTTTGTAAATTCATCCATATCTCCTAAATTGTTATATTTTTTGTCATATAATTGGGCAAAAAAGTTTTTAATGATTGCCTTAATTTCCCCTTCATTAGACGTGAGGTCTCCCTTTTCATCTTTGATACTGACAATTTGGTTTTCTTCTTTCCTTTTTTTATTAGATTGACCAGTACTTTTTCTATTTTATCTGTTTATCCAAAATACCAGCTTCTAGTTTTACTTATTAATTCAATAGTTCTTTTACTTCCAATTTTATTAATTTCTCCCTTAATTTTTAGTATTTCTAATTTAGTTTTCATCTGGGGATTTTTAATTTGCTTGCTTTCTAAAGAGTTCACTACAGGGAATTATACATAGCATTTCTCCACATAGGAATACAGATAATTAGATCTTATTGAAGCTCTTAAAGAAGCAAATTTAAAAAATTATGAGTTTTCTTTCTTTCCCCTCTGTTTCTTATTTACCTTTTCATATTTCTCTTGATTTTTGTGGTTGGATATCAAACTTTCCATTTAGTCCTGGTCTTTTCTGTGCAAATACTTGGAAATCTTCAATTTTGTTGAATGCCCATACTTTCCCCTGGAAGTATATAGTCAGTTTTGATGGGTAGTTGATCCATGGTTAAAGGTCCAGCTCTCTTGCCTTTCTGAATATCATATTCCAAGCCTTGCGGTCTTTTAGAGTGGAGGCTGCCAGATCCTGTGTGATCCTGATTGGTGCTTCTTGATATTTGAATTGTCTCTTTCTGGCTTCTTGTAAGATTTTTTTTACTTGGAAGCTCTTTAATTTGACTATTATATTACTGGGTGTTGTCCTTTCTGGGTCTAGAGTAGAGGGTGATCTATGGATCCTTTCAATGTCTATACTGTCCTCTTGTTGTAGAACTTTAGGGCAATTTTACTGAATAATTTCTTTTAGTATGGAGTCCAAGTTTCTATTAATTTCTCCTTTTTCTGGAAGACCAATGATTCTCAAATTGTCTCTTCTAGACAGGTTTTCTTGGTCTGTCACTTTCTCATTGAGATATTTCATGTTTCCTTCTATTTTATCAGTTTTTTATCTTTGTTTCATTTGTTCTTGCTGTCTTGAGAGATCATTGGCTTCTAATTGCTCAATTCTAGCCTTTAGGGACTGTTTTTTGGCTATAATCTTTTGGTTTTCCTTTTCAATCTCGCCATTTCTGGTGTTCAATTTGCTTATCTCTTCATTTGATTTCTGAGCCTCACTTTCCAATTGTGAAATTCTGCCTTTTAAACTGTTATTTTCTTGCCAGATCTCTTCCATCTTTCTCATCATCTCAGATTTGAACTCTTCAATAGCTTGTGACCAGTTTTCATTATTTTGTGAAGGTTTGGATATGGTTTCTTGTTTTTTCTCCTCTGTTGTCTGGATATTCTCTGTGTAAAAGTTGTCGAGTGTTACAGAGTTCTTCTTGATAATCTTTCTCTTCTGGGGTTTCTGATTTTGGCTTGCCATTGTTAGACCTGCCCCTTCTGTGCTTTATCCTTACATACAGGGTCTGTCTGTGCTCTCTAGGCTCCAGAGGTCTCAGGTCTTGTTGTTCTCGGGGTCGAGCCTCCTGGTCTTCCCTGGTCTGCCCCTCTACCCGAGGCTCCTTCAGCAGTCTCAGGGGCTGCTTCCACAGCCGTGCTCCCATCTGCACAGGGTCCCCACTAGAGGTCCAAGCCTGTGCTCAAGATCCTTGTCCATGCCTAGGGCAATGCCTTCACTTGCTCAGGCTCTCAGGAAAGTCTGTGGGAGTTCTTTAGCCGCTTGGGGTCCTAAGTCTTGTTGCTCTCATGATCAAGCCCTGGAGCTGCCAGTGACTGAATGGGTGCCCCAAATCTATTTTAACTCTTGTGAGCTGGCCTTCACACTGTGCATGGTGTGGGGGGTGGGGGAGGGCCTTCTTCCTCTCGCATTTTAGTGAGAGCTTTTTCACCCCCTTTTAGAGTGGAAATGCCCTAATTCTGCATACCTTCAATGCTGAGCCCTGTTGTAGGGTCCTTTCCTTTGTCTGGTTTCGTTTTTATGTCCCCTTGAGGAGTCCTGTATGCTTTGGTTAGGAGAGGTTGAGCAGCTGCTTCTTACTCTGATGCCATCTTAACCGGAAGTCTCCGGGAAGCTACCTCCCAGGTACTATTCTAATCAAAATTAGTAAAAGGAAAGATAGTTTCTAAGTTCACGTACCTTAAAATTTAAAAGTGGAAACAACATATAATAGAATGGAAAAAAAAAGTAAGTATGTGTGGGGACCTCAAGGGGCATCCTGTTCTGTGGAGTTAGAACCATGAAGGGTAGCAGATGCAAAGCAGAGTAAGGAAGATAGTCGTTTTGACTTTCTATAAAGGAAAGTATTTGAAGGAGTCTGATACTCTTCCCTTTAGTCCTCTACTAAGAAGGAAGAGGAGGGTGAGGAAGGTGGTTTCAATAAAGCCCAAAGTTTTGAATTGATGAATTTATTTTGGGAGAATCATCTTGTTCTGTGGAGTTGAAATCAGGATTTGAACCTTACAATCTCCCTGACTCAAAGTTTCTCCTACTTTAATGTAACTTCCTTGAGAGTAGAGCATTTTGTTTTTGTTTTATTTTTATCCCTAACAGTAGTTTCTGGCACATACTACGGGCTTAATAAAGGCTAATTGATCACTATAATCAAGTGATAATCTTCACCTGATAAGAAGTATATTATGACTCCAAAGATAGCCAACACATTTATTCATAATGGCAAGCAGGGGCTGCTTAAGATTCCAAAGTCATTCTGTGGTCTGAGCAAACCCTTTTAATAGTTCTAAAATCTAATTGTCTTTTGTGTCTTACAAACCAATGTCACTATTGCTAAAGAGATCCATTGGTTCTTAGAACTTCATGGAAATATTGCTTCGAATAATAAAGTTTCTTAGGAGAATTCTTTCTTTGAGAAGCTGACAGCATTTTTCTGGGTCTACTGTAGCTGTAGTGGTAATCCATTCTTACTTCACTTTGCCATTATGTCAAGTACTTTTTTCTTCTGCAATGATTGCAAAACCACTTGAACCTTCTATTTAAATTCATTCTGTGTTGATTGCTATTTTCACAAGTGTCAAATATTGGTCCAGAAAAAAATGGGCATTTCAATATTATACTTATTATAATATACATTGAGTTCTAAAGTGGTCCACTGTCTAAAGTGTCATTCTTTTCTGTTCAACTTTCTTACTCTTCTTTAAAAGCACTAGCAGCAGGAAAGTAGCATTTGGATTATAACTTTCAAAGGCAATTCTTGAAGCTTTCCATGTGGAGTTAGAAAGATTAAATGATAATAAGCTTAATGATCAGTAATCGTTTAATAATAATTTACCTACTTGCCTTTTCTCTTCATTTTCCTCAGGAAATATAAAAATTTAGAGATCAAATGAGTGAAAATCATCTAATTCAACAGTCATCTCTATATTCTTGATTTGGAACCTTACATATTAAAGTCTTTATATAAAAGTTGTTTAATGTCACACAATTAGTGTACAACATAAATAAGATTTGAAATCAATAGCTTCTAATGTCAAATCCCACATTTTTACATAATTTTTTTTACCAAATGTTAATATTTTCTATTTCTGATATCCTCCCAATTCAATAGAGGGGAAAAAGGAAAGGGGAAAAAAGAAGAAACAAAACCCTCATTAACCCCTTTCTAAAAATTATTTTAAGGAACACAGTCAAGGAGGCAAATAGCTGCTTAGTACTTAGAGACAGGCCTAGAGATGAGAGGTCCTGGGTTGAAAGCTGGCCTTAGATACCTCCCAATTGCTGTAATCCTAGGCATGTCCCTTAACCTGCTTTGTCTAGCAGCACTTACTGATCTTTTTCCTTGGAACTAACATAGTATTATTTCTAAAACAGAAGAGGTGTTTTTTAAAAAATATTGTCAAACAAAATAAAATGTCATTATTTCATATGAGACAAACACCTATGAGGTAAGATAAAAAAACTTTCTAAGCCTCAAAATTCCAGCATTTCTCATGTAACAGAAATAAGGTATTGAGAACCTGACTAGGGCAATGGTATTTTCAAAAAGGTTTCATGATTTTGTCTAGCTTCTCTTGGTGGTACATGAATAAGAGTAAAGGCAATGGACAATGGGTGTAACACATGGCTGAGTCTTGGGCTGGTAAGACTGTTCATAGGTTAAAGGGCAAAGAACTTAAGAGAAAAGAAGGTAGAATTGAACTGGTTCACAGAGGGGATAAGATAGGGAAAAGAGAAGATTGTAGTTAGTTCAAGATTAAAAGAATAATTATTCAGTAAGGGATGAGTTGTCATAATTGATGATTCCTATTTAGGGCATCCCAGGTAGCTTTTTGATGACTTGACATGAACAACAGAAAGATATACTGTCTTCCTGGGATCCATATTCTAGATGTGATAAAGAACATTCTAATACTTGTCAAATCTGATGACTATATTTAAATTGGAGTAATTCACATAAGGTAAATTACAAAAACAACCTAGAAAGTATTCTTTAAAAAATCAAGAAGTCCTGACCAAGAAGTAATATTTTCAGTATTGCTTCCAAATGAAGGGAAATTTTTTGGAAGCAATAAATAAGAGGTCTTACAAAAGGTTCTGGATTTTTGTACTATAGCTTGAAATATATGATTGATGAGTTCTTCACCAGGAACAGAGTAGAACTTATAAGGACTGTTAAATCTGTATTTTCTGAGGTTCTGAAAATAATTTTGAATTGAAAATTAGAGAGGAGAAATAAAATAATGGTGTATCTACCAATGGGATATTATTAATAGCAGCTGTAAACTATAGATAGTAACTATATTTTATGAAGAAAAAATAGCAATAAAGACACTCAGGAATTTGTAGAAAACACAAAAAAAATCTAGGAATAGAAAGATTTGAAAAGCATAGCCTCAGGTATCTTTACAAAAATATATGAAGTAAGGATGAACTTTGCATGTATGCTTAGGCATGGAAACAAATTTGAACTCTTAGGTATCATTGAAGTATTTTGGGATGGGGCCCATGAGAGCAAAATGGCTCTGGGGCAATATATGTTATTCAAAAGGAATAGAATGGATGAATAAGTATAAAAAAGCAATGTACTTCAAGACTTTTACTTGTGAGAAAATACATGAACTAGGAAACATATATGATAGAGTACCTTTGGGGAAAAGAGTATGATGAAAGAAAGGTCAGGATTGCTGCTTTAGGTGGAAAGTTCAGTGAAAACAGAATACTGAAAACATTATGTTTTTCTTTCCCTTTTCTCTCCCAAAGTCAATTTGGATTAGAAAGAACAAAATATTAGTATTAATAGAGAGTTGATATCCAAGATTAATATGGAGAAAACAAGAGAGCTCCTAGCTACCCCTCTGTGAGTTTATTTCACCAACCCCAAAAGAGCCATGTTCTAAACTGGAAAGAGATACCAACAGAGGGAAGCAAAGAAATAAAGGTAGATGCAGTTTTTAAGGTGATATGATTAGACTTCAAATCATCATGAACAATTGGAGAGGAGAAGCATTATTAGAGAAGGAACAGTGTCCTGATTTTCAAAAATTCAGATGTGAAGTTTGCAAACTATAGGTCAATGAGTTGAAGTTGAATTTCTGGAAACTATCTAAAAAGTATTTGTGTATGAAAATCAATAAAGGGAGAGTTTATAATCATAATAAAAATGAATTAATGACCATAGTCTTCAAGTCATCACCAAGAACATGTAATGCTTGACAAATTTAATTTTCTTTCTTTATCAGTACTCTGCCCTTTATCAGGCTTTTCACTTGGAAGATTGCTCCTTGATGTGATCCCTTCCTCTGATTCATTAATTTTTCACCAGAACCTCTATTTTAAGGAAACTACCCAGGCCAGCATATTTACTCATTTATTCATAACTGGACTCTGATCACAACCATCTTGAGTCTCTCCCCAAATTCTAGCCCCTGCATTTTCATTTTTTTGTTCAAGATTTTATAACACAATTTTCAATAACTATTTTCTGACATTTTAGGATGCAGGTACTCTTTCTTGTTTCCATCCCTGACTCCCCAATGTAGCAGATAATATGATAGAGGTTGCAAAGGCATTATTATATATTACAGATTTTCATATAATCATTGTGAAAGAAGATGAATATGACTTACATTAGAGAAAAATTTATGGAGGAAATAAAGAGAATAATGGCATGCTTCGTACTACATTCAGATTCCATTAGTTCCTTGTGTTGTAATGGATAGCCTTTTTTTGTCATGAGTCCCTGGAATTTGTCCTGGAAACTTGCATAGCTCATAATAATTAATTCATTCACAATTGATTATTGTAATTTATAACTTTTACTATGTACAACATTTTCTTGGTTCTGATGACTTCACTTTGGATCACTTCATATCTGTCTTTTCAGTTTTTGTGGTCATCTTGCTCAACATTTTTTATAGCACAATGAAATTTCCTTACAATCATATTCTACATTTTGGTTAGTCATTCCCTAGTTGAAGCACATCCCTTAAGCTTTCCATTCTTTTCCATCACAAAAAGAGCTATTATAAATATTTTTCCCAACCTGCCTTTTTATTCTTTTTTCTAAGAGTCATCTTCTCTGACTATAACATAGTTTTCTGAGGGTAGGAACTGTTTCATTTTTATTTTATATTTATATTCCCAAAACTTAGCACAGTGCCTGGCACATATTAAATAGTTAATAAATCTTTATTTAATTTGCTAACTGTGGGATCAGAGCAATTCTGTAGATATTGTTTATGTAGAGTTTGGTAAGTTGTTTAACACAATCTTGTGTTTCTCATGGAAAAGATGAAAAAATAGATTAGAATATTATTTTCACTTTAAAAAATGGTAAATGTATATTTTGTGAAAGGCATTATGCTATCCAAAGATGAATAAAATTGAGTCCCTACTGTGACATGGAACTGCTTGAATGATCAGACCACTGTTGAAATGGAATCATGTTTCATGTTTACTATGTTTCAGACCTCTACTTAAGCCATATATATACATATATATGTATACATATCTTTATTAGTGGCTTGAGTAAAAGCATAGATAGCCAATTTATCAAAATTTCAAGTGACACAATGTTAGAAGGTACAGTTAATATGCTGACATGCAATTAGGTCAATGGCTCATTGACTTGGCTTGTGAGTATACAGATTTTGGAGTGACACCATACATGGGCAGTAAACTAAGATTATTATTTAATAGGAGAAAGTAAGCAGACTAGATTTCTTATGGAAGGCTGATTCTTCCTGAAATTTTTTATTGGCACTATAAAAAGTAAATAAAATATATTTCGAGTAGAAATTTCCATGTATTATTTGTAATAAATTTGATATAAAGTTGGCATGTAATAAGAAAATGTGATTTTGGAAAATAAGGTGGGCCAATTATGATGAGAGGTCCCAAAGGCTAAACTAATATTCAAGAAAGATTAAAAACAAGAAAAAAAGGAATAATAATTATTAATTACCCCTCATTAATTTTGTCCTCTTCCACATTGTGAATTTATTTGAAGAATGTGAAAAATTACTTGTCAACAGAAGATATGCATTAGTCAGGATATGTATTGGGGGATGGGGGATGTACACCAATTAAATGAAATTTACTTAAATTAAAATTTAAACTATTAAGTTTTTATTATATATAAAGAACCACATTTAGCACTGCAGGTTTAAAAGCAAAAATTAAAGTCACTCCCATCAAAAGAAATTACATTCTATTAGGAGGATTTGGCATGAACATAGGCAATTATCATGCATATTAGAGAGCAAAAGAAAGAACATGATGAATACACACACACAAATGTATATTATGTAAAAAGATGTCCTTGATCAGTTACAGGGAGATCAGCTCAACAGTTATTTAAGTATTCAGGTGAGATCTCAATATAGAGTGGTATGAGTGGAGAGGAACAAATATTTTGGAGTTAGAATTTATGACAATTTGTAACAGATTAAATATGAGGAGCAAGGAATAACAAGCAATCAAAGATTGCTTCAAGACCATAGAACTGGTAGGATGGTGATGCTCTCAGCTGAGATAGAGAAGGTTTAGGAAAGGAGATGGATTTTAAAGTAAGAATATGGTACAGATTGGGACACATTGAGTGGGAAATGCTTTTGGGTGCAGTATACAGTAGTCAGGGATAGGGGAGTGAAGTGCAGGAAAGAGATTAGAGTTGAATATATAGTTTTAGACATTATATAGAAATGAGAATTAAACACAGAGGAACAGCTGATATTATTCTTTCCTCTTATCTCCTCTCCTCCTCTTTTCTTTTTTCTTTTTGATATCTAGAAATTCCTTGCACATAATTGACATTTAATAGATTCTAGAAAAAGAAAATTGAATTGCAGGTAAAGGATAAATGTCATATTAAAGATGTTATGATAATCTAAATCTAATTAAGTATTTAATATAAAGTATGGTAGGGTGAAAAAAAAGCATGTTTTTATGGAGGTGCCAGAAAATTAGTTATGCTACTTACTAAGAATAGTATAAAGAATGAAGAGAAATATTTTGGATTGGTGGAATGATTACTGGACTGAGAGGTTAGAAAACTTAGTTTTAATTTTGGGTCTATCATTTGCTAATCATGGTTAATTAACTTTACTTCTCAGCCTCAGTTTTCTCATTTATAATGGTGAGTTAATAATAATTTAATTCTGCCTCACATGGATGTTGTCAGGAAAATATTTTGTCAACCATAAAGCAAAACTGTGGGTCATCATTATTACACAACCATCAAAGTAAATAAATGTTCTTTTTTATTGACAAAAGAGGTGGGAAGAGACTTCTCTTTCCATCATATAAATGGGTGCTTTTATTATAGGATGAAACTATTCTCTTTCAATATCTAAAACAAAAAGAGGTCAGAAAAAAGTCAGTGTTGAGCAGGATTACATACTTCAGAATTCATTGTAACTATGTCAACAAGAACCTATTTTTTCTAATAAAACATGAAAACAGGTTTAATAAACAGATGACTTCTGTTTGCATTAAGGGTAATAGGTAAGTAGGATTAGACAATGTAATAGATTCGTTGTATTTTTGTTCTCTGCAATTTTACTTTTCTATTTTGTAATTGAAAGGTTGTTGTCATCACCATGACCATCTTCATGACCATGTCACCATTTTGAGAAAGTGTCCTTATCTGTAAAATGAAGGATTTTTTTAAAGAGCTTACCATGTGGGAGGCACTATACAAAGATCTAGGAATGCAAATTCATGCATTATAAAGGTAATCCCTAAGTAGTTTACAATCTAATGGAGCAAATTAGTACCAAAAAAATTAAAATGGGGAGGAGAAAGAGAAAGGTGCCCAGAATAAAGATGTAGATTTCAAGTCCTAGAAGTCAGGAAAGATCCTGAATGAGAATGAAGGCAGATTGACTAGGGACCTTCAACAAATTTAGAAATAGGCGATAATCATAGTAGATTCTCCTGCTTAGTGACTGGTAAGAAGATTGACAAACACAATATATGTAGTTTTAAAATAATGAAAAAAATAATTTACTCATATACAGTTTTCTAAATGCTTAACTAATAAGAATAGAGTGAAATTGCTCATTTAAGTTTTATCAATCCCCATTTAACATAAGGAAAGAAAGGTTCAGGGAGTGACTTACTAATTTAATGTAGAAACTATGTACATGAAATAGGTTTTAAATGTAACTCTTTACTATGTAGAATTTCTAATACATAACTATCAACTATAGAACAAATCCAAGTTGGATTCCTCATGATCTAACACATGAATATTCAAATTTCGTGATGAGCATCAATTCTTTGGTTAAAAAATATTCAAATTTGATGCAACTAAAATAACACCTATTAAATGACTATTGTGTATAAATAATTAGTAATTTAATAACCCAAAACCTAATACTGCCTAATGGGAGGAGGTATGAGGCATGGAGAGACAATTAGTTGGAAGAAGCATATTCTAAATAGGAGGATCACTGTACTTAGAATAAGAAGAGTTAGTTTGAATTTCAGTTTTGTTCCTTACTTTTGAATAACACACTTTGCCTCTAGAGGTATGTCTTCTTAACTATAACATAAGGAAGTTGGACACTATGTTTATTCTAGTTCTAATATTCTGACTACATGAAAACAAATTCAAGGAGGAATGAAATAAGTTCCAAAGTAAGAGATAGGGAAACTGTTATGAGTAGTTAGAGGCTGGAGAGAACACTTTATATTGGGGTATGAGTTAACATTTTTAAAATAGGTATTTTTAAAAGAAAATATCATTTATCTAGTTCTTAAAGGTTAGATTAGTTACATCAATTGGAGGAAAGAAGGGTGAAGAGGGGGAAAATTTCCATGAGTTGGCAATAGTATAAATAAAGTCATTAAAATAAGAGGGGAAGAAGATGAGAAAAGACAATGGAGAATTTTCTAGTTTTTGTAGACCATTTAAAAAATAAGTTGTAGAAAAGAATATTAAAAAGGTGTGTTGGAACTAGATTGTAAAGGACTTTGAATGTCTCTATAGTCAGTTTATATTTTAAGGTAAAATAGAGAGGCAATCAAAGATATTTTTATAGAGAAGGGATACAGCTAGAATGCTAGTCAAATAGTGTGGAGTATAGAATAGAGAGAAGATTGATTTTGGAAATAGGAGCAACTGTTATATATGGCTACATATAAGGTACACAAAGGACTCATAGAGCTGGAACAAACCTTACATGCCACATTCTCTAGCATTTTTGCTTTACGAAGGAAAACTAGAGCACAAGGAGAAAGATTTGCTCATCCATTGTCAAACAGCTAAAATATGATAAAGCTAATATTTGAATCTAGGTCTTTAGTTTTTTTTATTTTATCACTTTTCTAGTAGACCAGAGTAAAATGGAAAAACAAAGAAACAAACAACAAACTGGAATAACTCATAACAATCAATATGCATTTTGGAGAAAATAAAAATCAATATTTATATTTTAGTATTTGGGAGTTAAATCCACCCAAGAGTATTCCCATGCTTTTAATAGCCCATCAGCAGATACTCCATATGGTACCAGAAACAGAGAAAGTATCTCTTAACAAATCCCTTCAGTCATGTTTGACACTAGCAGGAGCAAAATATACTTCACAATGATCAATATTTTTGAACGATGCATGTGAAATCTTTGAGGAGACCTCTTTATCTTATGAATGATATTCACCTCCTGAATCAGACACATTTGATTGTTGTTTCATTTATCCTATTTAACAGAGGAAGCATTCACAACTATTTTTTAATCACTTGGTCTTATTTCCAGATTATCTTCTAACACCTGTGTGGATTAGTCTCTTTAGAAATATTTACCTTCTTCCTGGATCATACTGACAGTGTAGTTTATTGGAACAAAGCCTAGTATTTGAATCAAAAACTCTAGGTTTAGATTTTGACACTTGTGGAGTCTTTAACAAGAAATTTCCCTTCAGTCCCTTCATTTCCTCAATTGTAAAAGGAGTAGGTTTGGTAAGATATTACATAAGGTCTCTTCTATCTCTACAATACTATGCCAATATTAATACATATTTTAATTCTATCTGTTGGAACACAATCCTCAGAGAACAGCTTTTGAATAAGGAAACTAAAGTCCAGAGAATTAACATGACTTAACCTAAGTGTCAGAATTAGGATTTGAACTGAGTTTTTTCTTGAATATAACACCAATATTTATTCCAGTTACTTTTTCATAGTGAAAGAATGATTAGACAGCAGTTCATATGAACATATTAGTGGATAGCAAATCCCATAAGAGGCATCAGTATCATATGTGAAGTAGTCAAAAATCACTACTACATCCTTAGGTTGCATTATTAGAATGATAGTATAGAGGATGCTAAATTCTTATCTGATTAGACAAAAAGTATACATCTTAAGGCCTTTGGCAAGCTGAAATGCATATGGAAAATGAACATGAGTTGAGGCAAAGTCTACTCCATATGTGAAGTGGTTGAAGGGTATAATCTCCAAAAGAGATACTTAAGGAATGCATGATCATGTTGTTTTAAGAATCTGAATGCTTGAAATGTAAATCAAAATTGTTCTGCTTAACTACAGAGGGCAGATGAAAAACTGATGGAGATGATAGAAAGGCAGATTTTTATTCAGCTCAACAATGGATGCAGAAGGAAGATTCATGCTTCAGGTGGTTGTTGGACTAGTTAATCTCAGATTCCTATTCTGAGGATCTCTTCCATCTCACCTTTCCCAGTTGCAAAACTTTTATTTCCTTTGTATTCCAAAATGAACTGTAAAACTTGGCAAATTCTACCCATGTTAGCACCGTGAGAAAAGGAAACAGGTTCAGAGATATGAGTATGTGGGAGAAGTAATGAAAGTGAAAGAAAAGAGAAATAGTGTGTGTGTACACATGTATGTATGTATACACATATAATATAGTATATAATAGGATATAAACACATATATAATATAGGGTATAGGTTAGTATATATGTGCATATATATGTATATAGGTGTATATATTAAAACACCAGTATTATTTCTATATTTTTTCTAATATACTGGATACAAAGGAAATGATTAAAGCAAATGACAGTACCAGAAGCAAGCAGTAGAACTGTAAATAGAGAATGGGAATATGGAGATTACTCAAATAAAAAATCACATACAGGTTGGCAGAATCACTTAACTAAAATGTAATGTTTTAAACAAAAGAGAAGTTTAAAATGCCATTCTTCATCCCTGTTTGCTTAATTACATACAAAATGAGATTTACTGGTGCTTCAGGAATGGACACAGGGACTAGCAGGGAAGGAGTTACTCACGGAACAAGATCAGATCAGAAAATTCACTGAGAATTTAGAAATAAAGTGTGAAGAACACTGTGACATTGTCATTGGATGCTTATTTATAGATTATGTCTCTAATGGTGTCATTTAATTCTTCTTGTGACTTAGTCTCTTCATATGAAAACAGAAATAAAAGCAACAGTTCATATCTAGCATAATAAGCATAATTTTTGTAGGCAGAAGATCTAGGTTAAAATCCAGGTCTGCTACTAATGTCATACTCTGCACTGGGTGAGTCACTCTGGATCTCAATTTCTTTATCTGTAAAATTGGCTTAAGATTGTCTTAGATGATTTCTATTTCACATTCTAATGTGAAGCCCTAAAGAGTATACACAAACTTAGCAAATGGTTTCATTCATCCTGTCTTTTCTTGGATACTAAAATGTATTATCTCTCTTTAGCATAACTTTCCCAACAGCACTGTAGGGTACCCAAATTTCTCACTGTAGCATTTTGGATTCAAGACAAAGACATTTCCTATTAAATTTGTCCTGAAGGATTACTTCATTTTTTCTCCCAAACCCATTCCTCTTACAAATTCTCTCAATGCTATTGAGACCAACAGCACTCTTCCAGTTAACAGATTTGCAAACTTGGTGTCATCTTTAACACTTCAATCTCATTCAACTGACAGAATGAATAGTTATCAACTATGTGTACATAAAATTTGTCATATCTGTCCATTTCCATTCACTCGGCCAGTAACCCAGTTCAGACTTTTATTATCTCTCTCCTGGAATATTGAGTTTCCTATTTGATCTCCCAACCTGAAGTATCTTCCCCTATTAGATTTATCCTCTACTCAGTATTATTCCCCTAAAATAAAGGTCCAATCACACACACTTCCCCCAACCCAACAACTTAGTATATTCAAAAGATGCACTATCACTTTTAGAATCTAAAACTGATTCCTCTTTTTGACATTTAAAACTCTTCACATTTAATCACTTATTAAATATTTAATCTTCATAGAGGTTACCCTCATCTGCATACACTTTACTAGCCTAGTTTATGCTCCTCACACAGGACACTCCAGATCTCTTGACCTTTGTACTGATTAAGTCTAATCCCAGGAATGTTATATCACTGTAACTCCACATTCTGGAATCTATGGTTTTATATATATATATATATATATAATGAAAATGCTTTTTTAAAAATAATGAAATGCATAAAAATATAGATAATATAATTTTTAAATTATATTATATTCAATACACAGACTGAGATGATTTTTATGGTCCCCATTTCTATTTGAGTTTGACACCACTCTTATAAAGAATGCTTTTCAAAGTCCTCCCAACTATTTGCAGTTGATAGTTCTATGTGTAAAAGCAGTTTCCCTTTCATAATATAAGTATCTTAATGGTACAGGCTAAATTTTACTTTTATCTTTTTATCTCCAGGTCTTAGTATAGTGACTGGCACAAAGTAATTGCCTTATGAATGTTCAATAATTTATTATCTCATGAAACCAATATCAAGCATAAATATTTTTATATGTCTATATTGTTATGAATTTGTGAATGAATGAGTCTTCCCTTTCCTAGAATATATTGGAAACTTTCCTTATCTCCTCATTTCAAGTTTCTAGTTATGTCATTTCATTTATATAGAAACTGTGCTCCAAATATATGAGCCCTTCCACTAGATCTATTAAGATAATACTTTGGTTTTCTAATAGATTATTTGTACCTTTTCTAAATTGGTTCATTAGATTAGCCCTGAAAGATAAGATCCTGAGTGAGAGAGAAAGGAGATATTACCTTTAGAGAAGAATACCTACCTAAGAGCTTGTTGACTACTTGGAAAACTCAAAGGGCACCCTGAAACACTAGAATGAAGTGGAGAGCTGTGCTAGTTTGAATAAATGTTTGTGCAGAATATAAGGGTGGGATAAAATAGCTTTTGTTCCAGAAATTTGATAAAGTCTACCCTAGGTGTGACTCTCCAATTCAGATAGTGACTTAGCTTTCAAAGTAATATAATATTAACCATTGAAAGATGACCTACCACTTGTCTTAAGAAAGATGCTGAGACATTGGAGAGTATTCAAAGGAAAACAATAATGAGAATAATAAGTTACAGCACTGAACAGAGTTAACTGAAAACCAAAAAAAGCTAGGAAAAACAGTTTGAGGTGGTCTAAAGACTCTGTATATAGATGTAGAGTTTTAATATCTGTGTTCAAACTCTAATTTTTCCACTCATTGACTTAATAATTTTGGGAAAGTAAATTCAAACTTCTGCATTTTTATTTCCACATACAAGTTGGAATAGTAAAACTTGAATCACTTACCTAATATGGAAGGAAGAGAGAAAATGCCTAAACATCTGATTTCATTAGTGTGGAGAAAATTAGCTGAAGAAACCCTCTATCCATTCAAGTTGGCAATATCGAAAAGTCTTTTCAAGGTATAGCCCTGAGAGAATAAGTAAATTGCCCAGGGTCATAAAGTCAGTGCCTGTTACGGGTGCATCTTAAACTCAAGTCATCCTAGATTTCTACTCACTATATCATCTTGTCATTGTAGTACAGGGAAAAGAACTGGAGTTCCTGACTGAAGTGGGGAATTACCTTTAAACATCTGGTCTAATATTTGATTCTTTCAGTGTCATGGATATAATATAAAATATTAAAAGTACTATATAAGTGTGACTTTTGTGCTTTTTTATTTTTTATTTTTTTGTCCTTTTTATTTTTATTTTTTATTTTTTAACATTTAATAATATTTATATTTTAGAAAAGTTAACATGGTTACATGATCCATGCTCTCATTTTCCCCTTCACCCCCCTAGCCAATAAGCATTTCCACTGGTTTTAACATATGTCATTGATCAAGACCTATTTCCAAATTGCTGATATTTACATTGGTGTGGTACTTTCGAGTCTACATCCCCAATCGTGTCAGCCTAAACCCTTGTGTTCAAGCAGTTGTTTTTATTCTGTGTTTCCACTCCTGCAGTTCTTCCTCTGAATGTGGGTAGCGTTCTTTTCCATAAATCCCTCAGAATTATCCTGGGTCATTGCATTGCTGCTAGTACAGAAGTCCATTACATTGTATTTTACCACAGTGTATTAGTCTCTGTGTACAATATTCTTCTGGCTCTTCTCCTTTCTCTCTGCATCAATTCCTAGAGATCTTTCCAGTTCACATGGAATTCCTCCAGTTTATTATTCCTTTGAGCTCAATAGTATGCCATCAACAACATATAACACAATTTGTTCAGCCATCCCCAATTGAAGTGCCCTGGTTTTCCAGTTTTTTACCACCACAAAAAAGGGCAGCTATAAATATTTTCATACAAGTCTGTTTATCTATGATCTCTTTGGGGTACAAACCCAACAATGGTATAGCTGGATCAAAGGGCAGGCATTCTTTTATAGCCCTTTGAGCATAGTTCCAAATTGCCTTCCAGAAAGGTTGGATCAGTTCACAACTCCACCAGCAATGCATTAATGTCCCAATTTTTCCAAATCCCCTCCACCATTCATTACTCTCCTCTGCTATCATTTTAGCCAATCTGCTAGTGGTGAGGTGATATGTCAGAGTTGTTTTGATTTGCATTTCTCTATTTATTAGAGATTTAGAACACTGTCTCCTGTGCTTATTGATACTTTTGATTTCTTTATCTGAAAATTATTGCCTATTCATGTCTCTTGCACATTTATCAGTTGGGGAATGGCTTGATTTTTTTATACAATTGATTTAACTCCTTGTATAGTTGAGCAATTAGACCCCTGTCAGAGTTTTTTGTTATAAATATTTTCCCCAATTTGTTGTTTCCCTTCGGATATTGGCTGCATTGTTTTTGTTTGTATAAAAGCTTTTTAGTTTGATATAATCAAAATTATTTAGTTTACATTTTGTAATTTTCTCTAACTCTTGCTTGGTTTTAAAATCTTTCATTTCCCAGAGATCTGACAAGAAAACAATTCTGTTTTCATTTAACTTATTTATAGTTTCCTTCTTTATATTCAAGGCATTCACCCATTCTGAATTTATCTTGGTGCAGGGTGTGAGATGTTGATCTAAACCTAATCTCTCCCATATTATTTTCTAGATCTGAAAGAGGAATATTTAGATCTCCCAATAGTATGGTTTTACTATCTATTTCCTTCTTGAGCTCTGCCACTTTCTCCTTCAGGTATTTGGATGCCATGCCATTTGGTGCATACATATTGAGCACTGTTATTTCCTCATTTTCTATACTGCCTTTTATCAGGATGTAATTACCTTCCTTGTCTATTTTAATCATATCTTTTTTATTTTGGCTTTGTCAGAAATCATTATTGCCACTGGTGCCTTCTTTTTTCTCATTCCAATCCCAAAATATTTTGCTCAATCCCTTTACCTTAAATCTGTGTATGTCCATCTACCTCATATGTGTTTCTTGTAGACAACATATGGTAGGATTTTGGTTTCTAATCCACTCTACTATTTGCTTCCATTTTATGGGCAAGTTCATCCCATCCACATTCAGAGTTATAATTATCAGTTGTGCACCCAACATTTTGGTATCCTCTCCTAGTTCTACTCCTTCTTCTTACACTATTTCCTTTTAAACCAGTGGTTTGCTTTAAGCCAGTAACCCTTGTCCCCTCCCTTGATTTACTTCCCTTTCTATCCCTTCCTTTATTATTCCCCTCTTTTCATATTTAAGGCTTAAAGAATTCCCTCCCCCTTCTTATTCCCTTCATTTTTTGAACTCCCCACTCTCCTGCTCCCCTTGGTTTATACCTTCTGACTTTCTCAGTAGGGTTAGATAGAGTTTTATATCCCAATGGATAAAGCTACTCTTCCCTCTCAGGGTTAATTACATTGAGAGTAAGGTTTAAATATTACCTCTTAATGCTCTCTTCCTCTCCTTTTTATAATAGTATTCATCCCTTCCCCTTCTCATGCCCTCTTTGTATGTAATAGAATATCCAATTTTACTTATTCCTTCCAAATTCTCTTGGTGTCCTCTCCTATTCACCCCCTCTTTCCCACCCCCCATATCATCTTAGACCATGTAGTATTCCAACCTCTCTCTATGAATAATTCTTCTAATTACTATAATAGTGAATACTATAATAGTGAATACAGTTCCCTATAACATTTCTCCACCCTGGAATACAAATAATTGGATCTTATTGAAGCTCTTAAAGAGGCAAATTTTAAAACTATGAGGTTTTTTTTTACTTTCCCTTCTTATATACTTTTTTATGTTTCTCTTGATTTTTGTGACTGGATATTGAGCTTTCCACTTAGTCCTCGTCTTTTTGGTGCAAATACTTGGAAAACTTCTATCTTGTTGAATGCCCCAACTTTCTCCTTGAGGTATATAGTCAGTTTTGATGGGTAGGTGATGCTTGGTTGTAGACTCACTTCTCTTGCCTTTCTGAATATCATATTCCATGCCTTGTGGTCTTTTAGTGTGGAGGCTGCCAGATCCTGTGTGATCCTGATTGGTGCTACTTGATATCTGAATTGTCTCTTTCTGACATCTTGTAAAAATTTTTCTTTTACTTGGAAGCTCTTGAATTTGGCTATTATATTCCTCAGAGTTGACTTTTCTGGGTCTAGGGTAGAGGGTCATCCATGGATCCTTTCAATGTCTATGTTGCCCTCTTGTTGTAGAACTTCAAGGCAGTTTTGCTGAATAATTTCTTTTAGTATGGAATCCAAATTTCTATTAATTTCTGCTTTTTCAGGAAAACCAATGATTCTCAAATTGTTTCTTCTAGAACTGTTTTCTTGGTCTATCAGTTTCTCATTGAGATATTTCATGTTTCCTTCTATTTTATCAGTCTTTTGACTTTGTTTTATTTGTTCTTGCTGTCTTGAGAGATCATTGGCTTCCATTTTCCCAATTCTTGTCTTTAGAGACTGGGTTTCTGCTATAAGCTTTTGATTTTCCTTTTCAATTTGGTCTATCCTGTTTTCTAGCTGTTTGATTTTGGTCTCCAATTTGCTCATCAATTCTTTTGATTGGGGGCATCTTTTTTGAATTGCCCAATTCTAGCCTTTAGAGACTGGTTTTCCTTTTCAATCTGGTCATTTCTGGTCTTTGATTTACTTGCCTTATTTTCCAGTGGTGAAATTCTGTCTTTTAAACTGTCATTTCTTGCCAGATCTCTTCCATCTTTCTCATAATCTCAGATTTGAACTCTTCAAGACCTTGTGACCTGTTTTCATTTTTTTGGGAAGGTTTGGATATGGTTACTTGTTTGTTCTCCTCTGCTGTTTGCTCTGTTGTCTGGATTTTTTCTGTGTAAAAGTTGTCGCGTGTTAAAGGTTTCTTCTTGATCTTTCTCTTCTGGGGTTCCTCAGTCTTGCTTGCCATATTTAGCTCAGCACCTTCTAAGCTTTATCCTCATGCCCAGGGTCTGTCTGCACTCTTTAGGGTCCTGAGGTCTCAAGTCTAGTTGTTCTCAGGGTCAAACCTCCTGGTGGTCCCCTTGCTTTTTCTTCTGCCCAAGGTTCTTTTAACAGTCTCAGGGCACTGCTTCCACAGTCATGCACCCCTCTGCACTGGGTCCTCACTTAAGGTCTGAGCCTGCGCTCTGGATCCACATCTGTGCCTGAGCTCAGGATTTGTGTTCGAGCCTGCTCTCAGGATCTGTGTTCAAGGTCTGCACATTCTTTAGCATCTTGAGGTCTTAAGACTTGCTGCTCTCAGGAGCGGACCCTGGGGACCCCAGGTAGCTGCCAATGACTTAATGGGTGCCCCAAACTTGCTCTAACTCTTTTGTACTGGCTTTGGCACTGTAGGTGTTGTGTGGAGGGAGGGGTTTGCTCAGCTCGTGTTTTAGTGAGAGCTATTTCACCCCCCTATAGCTGCGCCCTGTTGTTGAGTCCCTTCATTAGTCAGGATTTCTTTTTATGTCTTCTTGAGGAGTTCTATATGCATGGATTAGGAGAGGTCAAGCAGCTGCTTTTTACTTTGCCCCCATCTTAACCCGGAAGCCCTTTTTATTTTGTTATTGCTTGGGATTGATCTGAGATTTCAACAGTTTGAGGATCTCTGGAAACTCCCTCCAATAATAGCAAATGCTCTGCATTTTAGTATTTAGATAGTATGAAGGGTTAAATTTTGGAGGGTAGGAGTTTGAACAAAACCCTGTACACAGTTTATTAAATTAAAAACAGTTTATTATTAGGAAATACAGATAGAAGATAGGGAGGAGGAAAGTGAAAGTAATCTTAGAATAGATTTTAACTATACCCCAGTTCCCAATCCTAACTAAATTTCTCTAAAATACCCTAATTCTATCTGTCTCAGAGGGCAGGATCTTCTGCTAGGCAAAAGCCCTCACCTACTCTCTTGCTCTCACTATCTTAAATATAATGGCCATCTAACTGCCTTATCTACCCAAGTTGTTAATAATCAATAAGGCTATAAAAGCCTTAATACTGTTCTCTGTCTCCAATCAGAGAGAGTTCTAGCAGCACACCCTCTCCCCAGGAGACCCAGATGCAAAAATCCTTTCCAGTGGTCTATAACCTACTCCCCACACTTGGCCACACCCTTCTAACTGTCACTGACTGCCAAACAGCATAGCATGGGGTCTCTAACTGACAGCATATAGCGCAGGGGGTCTCTTACTGAAAACTATTATTGCTTCTTTTCCTCTTGAATATAAAAGGAGAAATTAATAAAAACTCTCTTAACAGTAGATTCATTGCCTGAACATTGAGAGGTCAAATTATTTACCTCTGGTCACACAGCTATCACATGTCAGAAGCTCCAATATCAGCTTCCTATGCAGTAGATTAAGTTAAAATCTGGCACATAAAATATTATTATTAAAGCTACCAAGTCTCAGATGATTACTTCCCATAAATATGAAGGAGATGAATGCATTTTGAATTAGCAAAGACACCATCCTAAGCAAGTATATATAGGAATAGAAGTATCCCTGCACTAAGAATTTTCAGATTTTTGTGGTTCCCTCACAAAAGGACGAGACGACAGAATCTCTGAATTGGAAAGAACCTCAAAGTTCAGCTAATTCAAACTGAGAATGAGGAAGAATGAGGAAGTGCTCAAAAACAGCACTTTATAGTAATACTTCAGGTTCTAATGGAAGGAGTCAAGTAATGACAAATTTAATACCTCCTAATTCCACTCTAGGATAGGGCTAATTTTTAAGAAGTTCTTCCTTAGATCAAGCCCAAATCTGGTGCTTTGTAACTTACTAAAATGGCTAGAGTAAGGTTTACACTGGGAAATATTGTTGATGGAACAATTAAAAAAAAGCAATAGACTGGTTTTATAAAATATTAATTCTGACTCTTCACAGCTCTGCCCTTTGAGAATCAGAAGATGAGCCTTATACCTCTACTACAGGATAGCTCTTTAAATTCTTCAAGTCAATTAATATGGAGTATTCAAGGAAGACTAGTATCTCTAATGGGAGAGCTTACCAAGACCTTTTAAAGACTCCTTTCTTCCTTTAGCATTGTAAAAATTAAAGTAAATTTACAGTAACTTCAAATATTATATTTTTATAAGATTTATTTATGGTCACTAGAAATAAAAGGATAAAAATGTAATTATATAACAAAAATTAAAGAAAAAGACACATATACTCAAACTAATCTACCTGCTCAAAATGCCTTCTCTGCCAAAACTGCCAACAGGAAAAAGAGACCCTAGACATGGAACTCCACCCAATTTATTTCCTGTCTACATCAGCCTGTAACGACAGGAAGTCAATTGGGCTCCTGGGTAATGTAGTTCAAAGGTACAAGATTTCCAATTACACAGTATTCACTTGATATCTACTTCTTATCTCTAGCTCAATGGAGCTAGAGCAGGTTCAGTGTAAACACTCTAGTAAACTATCTGTGCAGGCAGGATAAAACATTTGGATGGTATCTAAACCAAAGGAGGCTTTGAACCTATCAGGGGTGAGTTAGCCTGTAAAGACTTCCTTGGTAGAAAGAGAATTAGAACAATTGGTTCCAGTGGGAATGAAGGCAGCTGTAGCAAATGCTGTGGAGCACTAAGAGATTGCTCAATGAAGAAGCCTGGGCCATCTATTTCATTCTAAACCAGTGATGGGCAACATCTTGAGCTTGGTGTGTCAAAATTCACCAAAAAACAAATATAACTTGGGTGGATTTATAGTTTAAATAATGAAAATGTATAATTGTAACATATAACTGTATTTATTAAACCAAAAGAGGTAAATTAACATAGGTAGAATTATCATCTATATTGCACAGAGCGTCTACACTATACTACAGCAAATGTTTCATCCTTGGCATGTGGCCCCATACTTCTCTGTATGAGGCTGCGTGTCATTGAAAATAGCTCTGCGTGTCAGTGCTGATAAATGTGTAATAGGTTTGCCCTCACCTTTCTAAACCATCAGCAGTCATTTTAACTTTTGTCTTGCCACTGAACTTTGATCACTCTAGAAGAGAGGGTGAGGTTGATACTTTGTGCTATTCTGACTTGCTTAAATCCAATTCACCCTCCTGATGTCATTTGTTCTCTTTGAAAACAAAGGATGAACAAAAACAATAATATTCCTCCCCACTCCCCGCCAAGTCTCCTTTTCTTAAAGATAAACATTTCTAGTTTCTTCACCTTATCCTCATTTAATTACTTTTATTCATATCACTGTCCTGTATGTTCCATATGATGAGGCTTCTTTATTAAAAAAAAAAAAACTAGAATTCACACAATGTTCCATTTGTAGTCTGCCTAGAAGTCTATAATAAAATCTCTTTCCTCAGACTTTAATTTTTTTTATTCTAGAAATGATGCTTCTCTTGATATAGCCTAAGATGAAGAATTAGTCAACAAAGCATGATTACTCTTTGTAACTCCTAATTCTATCCTACACTGGAATCTGAGGGGAGAAAAGTAGAATTAAACTCAATAAGAGATTTTAGCTAAACATAAAAACGATTCCTAATTATGTAGATATTTCAAAATTGGAATGAGTAATCAAGGTAAATTGTAAAATAGTTTTTCTATGAAGAAGTTAGAAATAGGATGCTTGTAATCTTTCAGGAATTCTTCAGCTCTACTAATGACTGAATATACAAGGAAATGCTGATCAATCTCCTCAGGATTGCTTCCTATTTTTTTTATTCATGCATAGTGATTGGGGAGGGGGAGAGGAAGTATAGATCTGTATATTAAAAAAAATCTCTTGTTTATTACCAGACGAAAGCATTTCAAAGATATTATTTTTAAAATAAATGTTGCTTCATTCTAACATTAATGATAGGAATTGTTAAGCACTAGTTATATTTATTAATTTTAGTATTTCTTGTGAGTGCTTTATGGCTTTCAGAATTCTTTACTTATATCTTATGAAGACTGACCTAACAGTGGTGCTAATAATTATTTGAGGAGAAGAATACAAATGGGAAGACTAGTAAGAGGGAAATATAGATAGTCCATTTAAGTGCTAATCAGCTTTTTTTTAGGGAAATTGAAGTGGAAAAGAAAAGATGTCAATATGAAATATTCTGTAGCTAGAATCATAAAGATTTGTTCACACAATTAATTCTAAAAGAAAAATTGGGACAAAAGAAGAGGCAAATATAATTAGTTATTTAAAATGAATTGAGTAAAATGTGATATTACTAAAAAATAGAAGAGTCACAGGGAAAAATGTGGGGGTTTTGGGTGGAAAGTTGCATTTGACAATAGATATGTTAAATTTGATATGCCAGTAAAACAGCAAGGGGAGTAGTTCAATTGGCAGATATATGAAGGCCTTTCAAGAAAAGGTAGGACTAGAGTTAAAGATTTAGATTAAATCTTTTCAGAAAGAGGTAAGTCAAATATCAGTTGCTATGAGAGAGAAATTTTGCCTAAGAACAGGGATTTAATGGAACTTCAATATTAAGGGGTCAAGAATAAAAGTCAATAAAGAGGACATATGTTTGGAAGATAAATTAATTTTGTTTGGTCCCAAAGAGCAGAACCAAAAACAATAAGAAAAGATGTCCATATTGAGTTATAAAGAGAATGAGATTCCTTGGAAGTCTGATGGTTCCCCACATTCAAGGTCTTCAAACAGCAGTTAAATGACAAGTGTTGTCAATTGTGTTTCAAGTATGTGTAAATACGCATTCTTGACTGTTACATTTTATGGTGCCCAGTGTAATTATTCTTGTGGTTTCTTTGGTTCTCTACTAAATAAGTAAATTCCAGAACAAAGAAAACAGATTAACTATGAAGAGTTAGAAAGAACAATTGCGATTAACTTACTTATCTATATTTCTTCCTCATATGTTAATATTGGTCAGACCCTTTTGGAAAAGTGTTGCTTAGTTTTTATCTCATGAATGTATAAAATATTCATGTTTAATGACAGTAAATTAATACATATTAAAGTATTATTTAAAAACTTGCTAATTTTGCTCTTACATGCATACACATAGCTCACACCTAATATAAGAAATCACACCACTAAAAAGATAGAAGACAAAGAGATCAAATACCTTGAGAGCCTTCTCAATCAAAGTATAGAGGTGATAACAAGAACTAAAAATAGGTATTTTTATTATATCAAGTTGAAAAATTGCACAAATAAGCAATGCAGGTAAAATTATTATATATATATTTTTAAAAATTGTATCAAATACTTCCAAGAAATGTGGAGAATTAACAACTATTTACAAACAAGAGCAATTACCAATAGATAAAGGATCACGGGATATAAACAAGCATCACTCAGAAGAATTACAAACTATTAACAACCACATTAAAGATCATTCCAAATCACAAATAAGGAAAAGCAAAAGTAATAGCAACAGTATCAACTGTGAGATTTTACCTTACACCAAGAAATGAAAAAAAAAAGATAAAAATGAAAATGGTAAGAGTGACTGCAAATATATGCTCTGCCTTCATAAAGCAGCTCCAAAAATGGATACAGTACTATGTTAAGTATGTTATATTGCCTATTGCTGAGATATACTCATACTTATCAATTTACTTCCATACAATCACAGCACCTTTGTTTCAGGCTTAATGGCCTCCTTTCCCGTAGGATGAGTTTCACATGGTTTCATTTTGATTGAGAAAGGAGTCCAGCTGTCTTGCACATTCTTCATTTTCTTTACCTAGATTTCTGTTCTGCGATAAGGAAGAGCACTTTGTAACCACACGATGGTTTGACTTCTTTGAGCACAAATGCTGGGTTTGGGAAAAAAAAAAAACACAATGCACCCAGGATTCCCAGTGTTTTCCTTTCACTTCTGTACATACCTGAGAGTAGTACTCAGGTAAAATGTCTGTGTGAAGCTTTTCCCCAAAATGGTCAAGGACTGCTATTTACTTCATCAAATGAAGTCATTTACACTGATAAGTATATGAATGGACATAATCTCTATGCAAAGGCTTATAACTTCTCAAGGGTAATGCCAGAGGCAGAGAGTAATAATAAGGCTAAATCTCTTCCTTTTCCATTTGTTACATGCCTGAATGTGAGAACTATTTGTCATTTTTATCCATCTCAAGACAGAGCCTTGCAGTCAATGTAATCCAGAAGTACTCGAGGCAATTTCTAGGAGCAGAAATATCTGCTGTCTTAAAAGGAGTAAAATCAATACATTTGCATTTATTATATACCAGAGTTTGTGTTCATCAGTGCACTCATTGATGGGTAGACTATAAACCTTGTCATTCCTTCTCATTAGAGATTTACAGTCTATTTGAGGTCATGTAAAACAGTAGAAATAAAAAGCAAGATAATATATTTACATGCTAATTTGTATAGTAGAGACATTAATTCCTTCAAAAATTAGTATTGGAGGAAAAGTAAAGATTCGTGTAGATATGGAAGTCTTTGTGAAAAAGGTAGGGCAAGAAATGATTTCTAGATTTTGAAAATGGATGACAGGGAACATGAGAAAACATGGTGCCATGGACAACAAGAGGGCAGTGGTAAGGAGAGGCAAACATGGGATGGAAAAAGGGTGCTTTCAAGATGGCATGCATAAGTTGAGTTATTAAAGCAAGTAAGACTTCTAAGTAGAATTAGAAGGCAGGTGGGAGACATGAACCTGAAACTTGTGTGAAGACTGAGATTTGAGCTATAAATATAATCATTGTCAGAAATGTTGAAGCCAACAAGCCCATTTTAAACATTTATCCAGCTTTTAGATCCCTGGAGATGAGGATAGGTTGACTGATCTTCAAATACATTTTTAACTTACCTGAGATTCCACTACATTCAGCTTTTGAATGAAGTTCTCTATTCTGACTTGCAGCTTAAGGGGATCCAGGCAAGTCTGCAAAGTTGTTGCAAATGAAATATTTCCATCAGTAACAGCTTCTGCTGGCAAAAATCCTCCTTCATTCATGATTTATTTGAACATTGAGCCTCAACTTCCATGGAGTTCAACATTAGTTCACAGGAAAAAAAAACAATGTAAGCAAAGCAATGCAGGCTTTAACATCATCAGCTTACTTCCTCACATTTATTCCCACAACTTCCATAATTTAGTTAAGAGAACATGCTGAATAAACATTTTCTGCTCTTGCAAACATTGTCATAGAAACTGAATTTTAGACTGTATACACACGCATACATATATATATTATATGCTTATATATGTAATAGATGGAAAATGAGGGCTGTCAGTCATGATAAGGGAAATAAAAGGTCAAGGCCAGGTTTAAAAAAAAAGGAAAGAAGGAGATTGGTCTTACTGCTTTTAGCCCCACTTCTCCAACTTTGTTATGTTTAAAGTTATAAGAGCTACATTCATGAAATAATATTCCAAGGACTTTGTGACACTGTCCAATTAAGCTTTTCCTTTTTTCATAAGTAGTAGTGGAAAATCCTCAGACAAATGCTTGAATTAGCAGTGTGCTGTTGGCATGTTTAACAATTAACTATCCAGAAAAAATAAAAGGCTTATAATATATTTAAGTTCAATATGCATTATTAACAATTCTACCCACAGCCTTCTTAAATCTAAACAAAACAAAGGACTAGAGCCCTGATTTTTTTGATGATTTCCTAAGTGTAAATAATCATAATGAAAAATGTAACTATCAGTTCTCTTGAGTTCATATTTGAGCTGGTTCTACCTCTCCCCTGCCTAGAATCCTCTTTTTTTAATGAATTAGTAAAAGAAAAAAATAGAGCTACAGATTATCTATATATCTTCTATAGTTCATGCATCCTTTGACATTATTTTTATTTAGATATCAGTTAGTATAAAGCCAGTTGTCAGTATTTGAACAACTAGAAAAAACTGTCAATCGTTGACTGATATCTCAGTCAGGCATTAACACAGGTACAACTTAGAGTCCTAAAGTTATTCATGAAATTTCATTAGTTTAAATTTCCTGAATACACTATTTCTGTTTTCAGAATAAATCTCTTGCTTTGGTTATTTTACAATTTTATTTGGTGAGAATGATATTACATCATTTACATTTTGATACTACTATGAATGATTCCTTTTTTGAGGTGTGATATATGCATTATTTAAGATATTACTCTCAGTTTTCTTTATATTTTTTCTTCTAATGCCTCCTCTATGGCTCTATTTTTGTCTCTTTCTTGGAAAAGTCATTGATTGGAACAAAGCAGAAGAGATTAGAGTGGAGGCAGAAAGAAAAAGAAATAACATGTTGGTATGTTCCAAGGTTCTGATCTTCTCTTAGTGAATTATTCATCTCTCATGGGATCAGTTATTATCTCCTCCCAGAGGACTCACCAAACTATATATTTAGCCCTAATCATTCCTCTAAACTTCGATAGCATCTTTTTGACTCCTGGCTAGCCAAAAAAAAATTAATTGGCATAGCAAATTTAGCATGTTCAAAATAGAGTTCATTACCCCTACCTCCCATATCTTTTCATTCTTAAACTTCCTCATTTCTTTTAAGGGGATCACTATTTCCCAGTCTCCCAAGTTTATAATCTGGAACATTTTTTATTCTTCTGTCTTCCTCATCCTCATATCAGATTGTTTCGCAAACCTTTTCCCTGAACTATGGTAACAGCCTTCTAAAGGGATCATGTTGCTTCCAGGTTCTTCCTTCTAAAGAAGTATCCCACCTTTACAATCCATTATCTCCATATCACTGCCATATAGAATCCCTTCCTTCTTTCAAAGCTCAGCTCATGAGCTACCTCATATTTCTTTCTCCTCACTCTTTACCAGTTTCTGCCTCCTCCTACTGGAAATTAATTTAAATATATTTTCTTCTTTTTTTGGGGGGATGTTGCTCCACCCCCAATAAAATGCAATGTCTTTGAGAGTAGGAACTGTTAAATTTTTATATTTGATTCCTTGAGAGAAAGGAAAGAAAGAAGTAAATGAAGAGAGGAAGAAAAAGAAAGAAAGAAAGAAAGAAAGAAAGAAAGAAAGAAAGAAAGA
>NC_058130.1:117761477-117773679 GCF_016433145.1 Gracilinanus agilis | reverse complement strand
AAGAAAGGAAGGAAGGAAGGAAGGAAGGAAGGAAGGAAGGAAGGAAGAAAGAAAGGAAGGAAGGAAGGAAGGAAGGAAGGAAGGAAGGAAGGAAGGAAGGAAGGAAAATGGAATAAAGGAAGAAAAATGGAAGAAAGGACGAAAGAGTTTTTCAAATGTTCTTCCCTAATGCATAGGATGAAAAAGTTTTTCAAATGTTCTTTCCTAATGCATAGGTGTGACAATACAATTCTCTTTGTTCAAAACTTGCAATGTCTCACTGTTAGATGAAATAAAAATCCCTTAGGTCAACATTTAATACCCCGATAGTCTGAGAATCCTAGTGGATAGTGAGTTGGCCTGGAACCCAGGAAAATCTGGGTTTAAATTCTACCTCTGTCCCTTACTGGTTATGTGGCCATGGACAATTCAATTAATCTCTTAGTATTATAGACAAATCTCTAAGACTATAAGTTTTAGAGAAAATGCTTGTCTGTATATACAGGGAATATCTTTCTGAAGAATTCCTTATTAAAAGGAAATCATAGGACCAATTCCTATCCCTGTTCCTATATTCTGCCTTTAGTCTACCTTCCCAATGTTATTTTCCATTACTCTTCTTCACCTAGTCTACATTCCAACCAAACAGATTTCTAATTATCCCCTGATCTTCAACAGTCCTCTTCTATCTTCATGTATTCATAAAAGTCATGTTCATCTATGTCTCTTTTACTTGTCAAAAACCCCTTCCTTTTTCAAGACACAATATAGGTCCTGCCTCCAATGTGAAGTTTTTCCTTTTTCTCCTCAGACTTTTGCCCTGAATCTTGCCTGGATCTCTTCTTTGTATCTATCACAGCCTACATTCACATGCCATGTATGTCATATACCCACCTCTATATTTCTGGAGATGCCCAAATCCTTGTTTGGGAGGACTGGCTATTTTTCAACTCTGTATTCCCAGTGCCTAACAAGACTTCTCCCAAAGGACTCTGAATAAAAATGTATAGAATTGAATTGAAATATGAAAATGAAGTCACATATTCATTTTTGTCATTGCTTACACCTATTGTAATGCCCCTCTTAAATATTTTGTCTGTGTTTATTTTATTTTTGGAATGTACTTTACGGATTGAGTGCTAAATTCCAATCAGAAACTATTCACTTTTTTATCATTAACAATTTTGTTTTGGTTTCTGTGCTAAAAGATTCTTCTGTCCAGATATTCATTTTCACTATTTTGAAAGTATGGGTCAGGTGATGTGTGGGAGGGAGGAAGAGTTAGAACCATCTGCCAAGTCCTAGCAGCAACATAGCTTGATGCTAACAAATCCCATGGAACCCTGACATATCACATCTTATGTCTAAATATCCATTCTTACCAAAATGTAGATGAGTTCTCTTGGAGTGGGATTTAATGGTATAGTGAGAAGAGCACCAAAGTGCTAAAGGACCAAGATATACATCCTGACATTAACTACCCCTGTAATTTTGAACAACATATTGTTGATTCAGATCTCTACCAGATTTCTAAGGTCTCTCCCAGGGCTAAAGTCCACTGATTCCTATAATTCTGCCAAGTTGTAACCTGTCTGGTCATTAGAAAGACTCACTCTAGTGTAAACTATTGTGCCCAAGAAGACACTTTTTTTTCACCTCAACTCAATCAAAATGTACAAATATTAACCCTGGGAGTTTAGCTGTTGAAATTTAGAATCACAAATCATTAGTCTTATGTGTTTTATGTACCTTAGTCTGCTGATGTCATGTTTACCCTCTTCTCCCCACATAACTTCCCCTCTCACATGTATTTTATAACAGTGGCCTTCTGAAAACAGTGTCTCATATTTCTTGTAAAAACCAAAGAAATTATTCTGTTGAAAACTATTTTGGAATAAAGAGGAGAGGATTGGGGAGGGAGGAGGATTTCTCTGAAGGTCAAAATCTAGAACTACTACTCCTGAAATTATAAAATATGAGTGTGTCCCTCTTTCATCTAGAGTTGGCCATATGTAAACAAAAAAGTGTAAGTTAGAATTTCCTCAGCGTGCTGTACAATAGCACCAAGAGAATATGTCAAAGATCATTTTGAACTTCTCATCTCACAATTCATCATTTCCCTCAATTCATTCATGCTGCAGGTGTAGTTTTATGAACTCCAAAACCCATTTACTGCCGGGTTCCTTAATTAACTTTTCCCTAAGAGGCAATTTAAAACTACTCTCTTACCACCATTCTGCCATACTGAACATTTTATTAACTATTTGGAGGAAAACTTAGAACTGCAGGATTCATGTAGACCATATGAATGACTTCTTCCAAAATCCTGCAGCCATTCACCAAATCTCTTTGGTTTGTACAAATGCATATTTCAGTGAGGCCAAAGTATAAAGATGTCACTCTGGAATGCAATACAGATAACTGACTTAACATATAATTGATAAATTGAAGGAAACTCATTATTTTGGCATTTAGCCTAAGAGATTTCGTACATGCTCATCTCAGCTTGTAAGTTTAATGACACATGATTTCCTTATATGACAATTTAATTGGGTGCTGTCCATATTGCTCTGTGTCTGAAAGCATGTTCTTCAGTCTGAAAGAAAGATAAATAATAGAATATTTGAAGTGTTTTTTAATTAATTGCAAGGTGAAATACAAACTGTTCACGGAAGCATACATAATACCCATTTCATAGTTCATTCATAGTGCCTATGACTTCATGTATACAGTGGAAAATAAATAAATTCAATTTTCTGGAGAGGATAATTTTTAATTTTTAACATCACTGTTTCAATTTAAGACGTGCATCAGAAATAATCATTCACATTTTTATAGCACTGTAAATCATTATAAATCATAACCCTCCATCATCTTATATTCCTGCTTTCCTCACAACAAATCTATTAGTTAATAATAGCTCCCATTTATAAAATGATTTATGTTTTGCAAAGTGCTTAAAATAGATAGTTTAACCTGAATGTCACAGCAATCTTGGGATTTAGGCATTATTATTATGTCCATTTTATATATGAAGAAACTGAGGCTGAGAGAAATTAGTGACTTTCCTAAGAGCACAAAGATAGCTTGGATCTGAGGAAGACTTTGAACTGTAAGGATGGGGGATGGGTCAAAAAGAGCCAAAAGAAGTCTGTTGGTGACAGTTACTGACAGTTGGGACCAGAGAGGATTCTGGGAGGCTTTGGAGGAGGAACAAGGAGAAGAAGGAACTTCTGGCTGAAGACTGGGAGAGGGAGGAGGACAATATCTCAGCTTGAATCCAGTCCTGAGGGCTTCCTGAGGATCTTTCTTTGGATATTGAAACCCTGATTCCCTGGTCAAAGATCCCATCACTTCTCACCCAGCAAGACTTCAACCAATGAGTTAGCTAAGTTTTGGGACTCCATTTTGGGAGCATCTCTTAGGCTCCTCCCACCATTACCCAACCTTGCTGAGAGACCCTTTCTGGTTTGACTTGCAATTGTAGAATAGGAATAGAATAGGAAATAGAAGAAGAAGAAGGGGCAAGGGGAGAAGCTTAAGGAGTGGGAAGCCCAAAGGTTCCCACCCGAGTGATGGACCCCATAGAAATAGACAAGAGGGCACCCCAAAATCCCTCTGCCCTTCACCCCTTCCCCCAATCCCTGAATTGTGATTACTAAAAGCCATTCATTAGTCAGATAGTGTTCCAGAGAGCCTGAGAGACAATGAAGGGGAGGGGAAAGGGGTGAAGGGCAGAGGGATTTTGTGGTGCCATCTTGTCTATTTCTATGGGGTCTGTCATTTGGGTAGGAACCTTTGGGCTTCCCACTCCTAAGCGTCTCCCCTTGCCTCTTCTCCTTCAGTTTCTATTTCTGTTTCCTGTTTCTATCCTTTTCTATAATCGGAAGACAAACCAGAAAGGGTCTCTCAGCAAGGTTGGGATGAATGGGAGAAGGAGCCTAAGAGATTTCTCCAAAAATGGAGTCCCAAAACTTAGCTAACTCATTGGTTGAAGTCTTGCTGGGTGAGAAGGAATAGAATCTTTGACCAGGGAATCAGGGTTTCAATGTCCAAAGAAAGATCCTCAGGAAGCCCTCAGGACTGGGTCTGAGCTGAGATGTTCTCTTCCTCCCTCTCTCCAGTCTTCTCCAGAAGTCCTCCTCCTTTCCTTCCTCCTCCTCTGGAGCCTCCCAGAATCCTCTCTGGTCCCAACTGTCAGTAATTGTCACCAATGGCCTTCTTCTGGCTCTTTTTGTCCCATCCCCCAATTCTTACAGTATCTCTGACAGGATTAAAATTCAGGACTCCACTCTACAACCTAACTTCTGATATAGGGAGGATAAGTGTTTTTCAGAAGCTGAAAGTGAAATCCAGAGAGATTAAATATCTTGCCCCAAGCTGACGTATTTAATAAGTGTCAGAGCTAGGAAATAAATTCAGCCTTATTACTTTAAATCTAACATTTTTTTCAAAATTTCATGCTTCCTCTAAGGAGAATTCACATAGAAAAAAAGTGCTCTTTAATAGAGGATATGCAAACACTAAAATATTTAAAAGAATGTGTGACCTCATAAATTTCATTATCTACAGTGATGGCAACTGCAACCAATCCATAACTATACCTGCTATGAGATGCTTTTCAATGTCCTCTCATAAGTTTTCCAAGATCCATGTACTGAATCTTTTTCAAAATTTCTTTATAGCATACAAGTTATCCATTGATTATCCCTCACTCTCACCGTATCTGTCCCATATTCCTTTTGCTCATACTTGTCTTAGAGGACATCCTTCATACCACTTCTTCATAATTCTTTGCTCATAATAAGTGGCTGCTTCCTTGCACCCTCCATAAGCCTCTCCATTGCCCGGTAGTTAATGATTGATTTCAATTGTTTAATGATTGCATAATTCCTGTCTCGTCAAATATCAATGAAAGAAAGTTGGCATTTATAAAAAAAAAAAAAGATGGATCTCACTTTTAGTGTCCAAAAAAGATTTTGCATTTCCCAAATTGATTAGATATATCAAAGTATCAAACTATTATTTAAAAAGAAAACACATAGTCATTCCATTATAGATAGAAACACACACACACACACACACACACACACACACACACACATATATATATATATATATATACATACATATATACATACAAAGAGAGGAAATAGAGATATGGCCACATGTCCCATCAGCTGTTAAAAGCACAGTGTCAAATATATAAACTGATGGAACCTGACAATCTCTAAGTTCCCTTCCAGCTCTAATTCTATAATCCTGTGACCTTATGAAGTACCCTTGCAATATGAGGTTGGTGATCATGTTTTTGAAATAAAGTATTTTGAAAGTGTGATCCAATTCACTTTAGTTATTGACTCACAATTTGAGCCTGCAATAATAAATTGTGGCAATGATATAGGTGTCATCATTTCTCTTGGCAGGCCCCATTGATTTCAAAGTTGCTTGGACATTAATTATCAGTAGTATCTCCTAATCCAGGTGAAATTGATTCATAACCACAGTTATCCCTGTTTCTTTTAAGAAACAGCTCATCCCCATCCAGAGTTTGTGACATCATTAATTTTGTTCTACTTCTTTAAGGGCAATTAATAATCAATTTCCCCCCTGCTTCTTCTTATGTATGCTAAATTAAAGATAAAATAGCTTATTCAGTCTGATTCAGGGATATATAGCAAGTTGATTTTTCAGCAATAACAGAAATCGTTTGGTTCTGTGGCTTTAATTTTTCAAAATTAACAAATAAAGAGCTCTCTTTTCAGGGAAATTAAATTTAGAATTAAATGTGCAGAGTTAGTCAAAGACCATTTTGCTCCCCATACTTTTAAAATAACTCTTCCTATCTATTTATCTATCTTTTCTAAATTGATGTGAACATGACGTACATATACACACATAAACAAATATATGTGTATACACATACACATCTACATGTATTATATACATATCTATTTTTGTCAATGTCTATCTATATGACTTTCCAAAAACTAGGCTCCACTTCTGTCAAGATGGGAGCCATCATTTGCAGCAAGATGGAAAGGTAATATGTCATTATATACAAAGAGTTATTGTTGGAATTAGTGGGACCTGAATTTTAGTTTTGTTTCTGATTCATTTTTCTAACCCATCCTTCACACAGTTACCAGAATAATATCCCTAAATTATAGGTCTAATCATAATACTCCTCTGCTTTGAAAGCCTCTATGGTACACAATATTATTTCTTTTATCAAACAGTTTGTCAGTCAATAAAGATTCATTAAGCATCTGCCCTACTCTGGACACTAGTTATAAAGCAATCCAAAAGACATCCATTGCTGTCAAAGAGGTCACAACCTAAACAAAGTAAAATACAAACTCCTTACCTTGACATTTAAATACCATCTTAAGTCTGCTGATTCTGTTCTACTTTCTCTTAGCCATTTCACATTATTTTTCTCAGGCATTTTTTGTAGAAGTCAGTGTTTTAAACAGTTTGAGCTCCCACATCCTTTGCATAGGTTGCCTTAAATGTCACATCATATCCATCTCTTAGAATCACTAACTTTCTTCAAGGTTCAAGTCAGAGGCTACTTTCCACTTTCTTGTTCTTCATCATTATCTCTCCCCCAGTCAAATCCTGGTATTTATTTATCAATCAACTCATCAAACAACAAGAATACTTAGAGTATCTTTAAGATACTTACCTATGCTCCATGCTAGGGAAGAATTACAAAGATGAAAATAAATAAAACAACCACTTCCCCAAAGAGTTTTTATTCTGTCTCGGCAACAGCGTGTGTGCATGCAGACAGATGCAAATTACGTAAAAGAAATAATCTTAGTTATCATTTATTACAATCTTCTTCCTTTTAAATATAAATATAAAATAAAATAAATAAAACTTAAGCACAGAGAAGAGCAGTTTTTAGCTGAAGTCACACAGCAAGCTAGGAAAAGAGTTAAGATATGAAACCAGATTATACTGGATTTTCCCATCACTCTTCCCACTTAAACTAACATTGCTTCTCAATAAGGATATTTGAAGAGGCAGAAACTTATGAAGTACAAAATCACTCACTGTCATCTAGGTAATTTTTATTACTATCATGTATAATGATGATTTAATGAAGGATTTTGTTTCAAATGTTTAACAACTGGTAACTGAATTACTGGGGGAAATGACAATTATCCAAGACTGCCTCCTAATATTGATTCTATTTGCAACACAATGTCTGGGGAGGATTGTATTAATTAGTGCATCTCAATTTTATCAATATTGTCAACAGCAAAAAAAAAAAAAATGTAGACCATGCTGCCCCCTACTGTAATAAAAGATAGCCAAAACTGAGGATCATTCCATCGCAGATTAACAAAAGTGATCATTGCTATCTCAACATGCAACAAAATCATCTGACACCTTAAACTTTCAATAAATAGTTCGATTTTCTTCATCTAAGAGTACTATTATAATTAAGAGGTAATGCTAATTTCATGAGTAAGAGAATTACAGATTATATATATACACTTGCAAAGAAAGCTATGCTTTGCAGAATTTTGACAATTTGGCTTTTCCCTGACTTTTTTGTTATAATTAATTTTAACAGATAATAAAATAATAATAAAACATGAGCAGATACTGTTAGATGGACAACTGACAATAACTCCATTGGTTATTACTCATATTTAGACCTCATTTTAAAAACATTATTTAAAACATATTTTGTATTAATATAATAATACTTGATATCTACATAATATATTAGATATATGAATGTTTTAGCATTTTATTGGACTGTTAATCTTTTGGAAAATGTTGCACTTAATGACACTAAATTTAAAAAAATGGAATTAGTGAAGAGAAGAATAGGAATTAACACATTCACATTTCTAAAATGTTTGAATATTTACACATAATTTTTCTCAGGATAACTCTGTGAGCTACATACGGATATTATATTATCCCCATCTTAATGATGTTTTCAATTTTTATATACTTTATATTTCAGACAAACAAGTTACTTACTGTTTCCTGAGAAAAGTATTCCATCTCTTGCCCTCATGCTTTTGAAGAGACTAGCTGAAATAACTTATTTTCTCAAGTCAGAGAACTTTTAGAATCCCAGCTTTATTAAAAGACCAGCTAAGGCTTTATAGTTCTTATTTCCTACCACTAGCCTTTCTTGGTCTCTCTGATTGTGAGCATTATCTTCATCCTCAAATTTATCAGGCATATCTCTTAGCATATTATATCCCAATAGTAGAATGTGAACTCCTTGAAGGCAGGAACTATTTCAATTTTGCCTTTGATTCCCATCAGCTAGCAGGGATATCTCTACATAGTAGATGTTTAAAACGTCTTCAATTGAATTAGAGTGAAAAATGAAGCTGAGGTTTGGCATGATAAGTTGACTTGCCTAAAATCACAAAGGTAGCATGTATTAAGTCTATAATCAAACATAGGTTTGACTCCTAAGCATATAAAATTCCATATTATCTAATACAATCCTTTCCCCCAGGGACTTATAAATGAAACAATTGTGTTTTCCCAATAAACAAGGACTAATTAAATTACAAGTTTGACCTGTCCTACTTGAAAATGTTTTATATAAGAATACAATATGGTACAATGAGAATAATTCCAACCTGACCTATTAAAACAAATGATGCCACAAAAAGAAAGTATATGGAGGAAAGGATATTGACAAAAATTTAAACAATTTCTTGCAGGTATTTATTTGGTTTAAAATGTCATAATCAGAGCAAAATAATATCAAAATCTCCTCAGTCATCAAAGCATTAGATTCCTCACAAAGGACAATTAAATGGCAGCCAAGGCCAACACTGGTTTAGAATGAAAACCCATTTGTAAAATCATCCAGCAAAGGACAGTGGAATTTTATGAGCAATATTGTCTCACAAGTGTAAACATTAGGAGAAAAAAATTAAGGAAGCTCAATAAGAAATACATCTAAACAAAGTTACTCAAAGATCATTTTAAGTTGATATTTAAAGGAGTAAAAAGCTCAAAGGTCATTTAAAGTTGGGATTTAAAGGAATAAAAAGAGAAGAATGAAAAGCTCTGCAAAGACTTTTATAGTCAACTTTTCACCTTCATGGATACCACATTTGGACTCTAACATAATAGGTCCATGTGTGTGTTTTTTTCTATATAGAAAATAATTGGAAATGTCATGGGGACAGCACCTAAATCAGACCAAGTACATGTAAAAAAGCTTTGTACTGGACATGAATTGCAAGCACTAAGGCACAGTTTCTCAAGTTATTGCCACTAGTGGATGACATCAAAGTCTTTTAAAAAAATCATGGATAAAGGTTACTAAGGTTACTAATAATAGCAAACCCATATGCCTACTCTCTTATCTATATAAAATTTTTAGAATAGTTTATATATGCATTGAGAGAATTCTTAATGAATATATAAGAAGGGAACAGGGATGCTTTTACAAATGATATTCCACAGTTGATGAAAGTAGATGGGAACATTACAGGCACTTCTAAATGACATTAATTATCATTCAAAAGAATTTGACCTAACTATCCACAGGAAAAAATATTCACCTAAGTGAATAGAGAATGTCTCTAATAAAAATCATTATATAAAATTAAATGAAAAATCTTTGAGCTCAAATATTTGTTCGTATGTATCGTTGACAGACAGCAAATAGACAATAAGATGTTGCCAGAGTTGAATAAGCGGAAGAAATAGGTTAGTTTTCCTTCAGAAATTCCAATGTTCATTCAATGACTTAGGTTGTTTTTGTTTTTGTTTTTTCTGAAACATGGAGTTGTCTTTATGGAAGCAATATTCTTTTCTTGATGTCCTATGTCTCCAAACAATGGGATTCTTGACTGAATATTGAAACTAAGAATCACAAATAGGGCAATGGAAAGATTCATACTTGACATGAACAGGCTCTAATATATTACCAACAAACAGTTAGGTGGAAATAATTTAAAGTAAACAATTAAATAAAATTTTGATAAAGAAGATGTATTAATTACATTATTAGAGTAAATAACTTACTGACTGCTATGGTCATACCCTCACACTGTCAAAAGGATGTGAGGAAGACTCCTCTTATTGACTACATCTTGGGGATAGACATGGATGAGATTTTTACAATTTAGGTAGGCATGAATGAATCATGACCTCATGCATAGGATCACCTGCAGTTTGAAGTATTAACTATTTAGTACTACATTCAATAAAAATAATATTCCATAGATGGCTCATGCAGAGTTATAATTTAGGCATAAATTTATAATTCTTAAAACATAAAATATATAGCATGTAGAATAACAATTTAGTGGAAAGAATTTTTAATTCAGAAGACTGTTAGGATTTGGGCTTTACCACTTATTATGAATGTGGTATTGTGCAAGGCAACCTCTTCGAGATTCACTTTGATCATTAAACACAATAATAGCTAAGGTTCATTTTGGTCTTTAAATCTATGAGACTAGAAAATATTACTCAGGGATAACCCAGTGGGAAACACTGTGAAATTTAGTAGTTTATTGCATAATGGGGAGAAAAAAATTACAGGATATTGAGGTAGAAAAACTTGATTTGCTTATATAACTGAATTATTATTAGTATATTTATAATTATGGACTATTACTAAATTGACACAAAATGAATAATGCTTTTGGCAAATTTAGTTTCTTACAACATTTATTCTAATATATAAAGGTAATTTAAAGTTAAATTACCTCACTCTCTAAAAATTCCATTGCTAAAGTAGTTGAAAACAATTTTAAAATTTAAATGTGTTAGGCAATTAATTTGGCTCTGGTATAATGGACTTCTTACTGAATATAAATATCAACTGGTTTTCTTCCCAGGGCAGTATTGTCATTAACGTGCAGATAAATATCAATAGATTGATACTCAAGATCCTAAAAGAAGAAGTGCTTTTAATTAGTTTTATTTATTTGTGTGTGTGTGCAAAAGAGACAAGGAATACAGTTTTGTTAAGTCAAATGTTTAATAGATTACTACTGTCTATATTCTAATGGCCAAATATAGAACACTCCCACAGATAGACTTCACATCTAAAATGAGAGCCTCTTGAGAAAGACGGAAAAATATATTCCTATACATAGGGAAAAATAATTAACCGTAATACTAATTATAAATCACAATTAGGTACAAAGCAATGTGACCTGTATCTGTAATAACAAAGTGTCATGAAGCAATCAGCACTTTTTAAAGAATAAGTAGAAAATAAAATATATTTGATACTACAACTATCCTAAACACAAATGAATAATTCTTTGATGTTTATGAATCTATTATTTTACTTATAAATTTATGAATTAAAATTTTAGCCTTTGATATGCCTGATGTTTAACATTTGAGCATTCATTTTCATATAGTTGCAGAGAAGCTATTTGAAACATCTATTTGGGAGAGTGTGGAATAACAGAAGGTTTATATGAGCTCATATAAAAATATCTCATGCTTTTATCATTTATGAAATTGTATGTCAGAGTTTTAGCTCAATTTGTATTTAACATCCAATGAATTTTTCCAAGACTTTAAAAGCTAGTTAATTAAATGTGTTAAATGATGACACCTATGTGAAAATTAATAAGGACCTTTAACTCAGTATCCTACATTAATTGTATGGATTTGCCACTGTATCCGGAATAATATATTTGCCAAATAATTACATGGGATATCATGGGTTTTGCTCAACTCATTCTTGAGTATTTAAAAATTTGTTTGCCCTTATTATGACCTTTAAATATAAACTTCATTACAGCAATTCTGGGGAGGAACATGAGGGCTTTTTAAATTACTTTTCATTAAGTTATATTAATTATGCTGCATATTATCCATGACAGTTTACTAATTGCCTGAACTAGGGCAATCTTAGACAACTAACTTTAGGATTAGGTACATTTTAATTCCCAGAATAGTCAGAAGAAATGATAAATTTAAACAAATGTAAAAATGTACTATAAGAATTTTATTTTATAGCTGGAGGTAGTTGAAAATATTTCTCTAGCTGGATTGAGATTTGTCTTTTTTAATCATTCCAATGAGTTTGAAATATTAAATTGAATAGACATTATAAAAGCTTAAATTAATTAAAAATAAATTGATAGTCTTAATCAAACAACCCTCTATTTCTCTCTCTCTCTCTGTCTCTCTCTCTCTCTCTCTCTCTCTCTCTCTCTCTCTCTCTCTCTCTCTCTCTGTCTCTCTCTCT
>NC_058130.1:117750122-117758500 GCF_016433145.1 Gracilinanus agilis | reverse complement strand
TCTCTCTCTCTCTCTCTCTCTCTCTCTCTCTCTCTCTCTCTCTCTCTCTGTCTCTCTCTCTCTCTCTCTCTCTCTTTCACACACACACACACACACACACACACACACACACACACACACATAGGTTCTCAAGCTCAGTCACTAAGAAAGTCAAGTATTTTGTTTAGTCTTGGGTATCACATTTTAGTATAATATGGAAAACATCCAAAAAAGGGTAACTAGGAAGGTAAAGGACATTGAATTTGCATCCTGTGTGTATCAATTGAAGGAAATTATCATGCTTAGCTGAAGAAGAGAAACCCAACATGAGAGAATCATAGTTCTCTTTAATTATTGAAAAGAAGTTATTGTATTTAGTTTCAGAAGTAGGAGGAATAAGTTTAAATTACAAAGAGGCAAACAAGATAAATAAAATAGGGGAGGGAAACATAAAAATTATCGACCTATGCAAAAGCAGAATATGATATCTTAGAAAACAATGTGAATTCCTCAATTAAAAAGTGAGAACCTTTACTGCAAGGGCTGTTTTCTTTACCAGACATCTCATTCTCAAGACAGCCCAGAAGCTGGCATATAAGTGCGTAATAATTCTTGTTAATTAATAGAGTGACTAGAGAGTCTGCATAAATGGTGTCTTCAAGAAAAATTTTGATGATTGCTTTTCTGGTTATCTATAGAAAAATATTTTTTTGCAATCAGTTGGACTAAATAGCCGCTGTATTCTCAATCTTCCATTCCTGAAATTATGTTATTATAGGAAATTCCACATCTGCTTGATCCCTCCAGTCCTATCAGTTCATTTTCCCACATAGGGACTTCTTGATCCACAGAATTATGTCATTCAGAAATCTAAATCTGGAAGAAACTAACCATTCATTAAAGCTTTCCAAATTTTAGAAAAGCTTTCATTTTGTTGTATACTTAAGAACCACTAAACATGGAATATAAGGTCTGAAAGTGCCAGTGTAACTTTTAACCTAGACTCAATATTGATTTTTTTTTCACATTCCTCATCTGAGGAATTTGTACTTAAAAGGGTTCCAAACAAAAGAAACACTCCCTACTCAAATGAATAGCATTCATCCAATTTGCCCAATCATGTCACTGAACTTTCTCTAATGTATCACAAGTAATGCAAGTAATGCCTATTCTGATATTAACATTCTCTTCATAATCACATATTGCAAACTTTACTATCAATACACCTAAAAGTTAGTAAACAAAGAGGCCTACTCAAATTATCACCAGCGTTAAAGGATTGCCCTAATATTTTCTGAGGGTTTAATTCATTGCTAAAAGGCAACCTTCTTTAGATTTGCATACAGCCGTCACTTTTTTGAGGACTACCACTAACTGTTGACTTTTTCTTTTTCATAAATATTTATGAGCTGGGGGCAAATATTTTCTCAGAGATATCAATTTTATTGAAAAAATTGAACTAAGTATAGCTGCTGATTTACTTATAACGTCATCCAGAATCTATTATTTATGTCAAATGTGAGGAATTTACATTCACATTGAATAGAGAAGGGCAAGCTAATTGTATAAAGTAGTACTTCAGACACAGTACCCCTACATGGAGATAAAATTTACTATGTGATGATTATTTTAAAACTCATTTTTGAGGCATCCAGCTAAATCCCTGTATATGAGGCCCTCCACATTTACAGACCTCTAATTTAAAGTTAGTACACACGCTCCCAAAGCCAAGACTATTTGCCAAAAGGGGTTATAGAAGAAAGTGACCTATGTCTATATTTCTTATTCATGCTTTCTTACTCTTTTAGCAAAAGTTTGATTGATGCTTTTGTTTTTAAATCAGTACTATCTATTGTTATCTATCCACACAAAACTCATTCCTGGATCCTTATAATAAGGAAATAATATAACAAGGAAAAACATTGTAATATATCAAATATAGTGGCTACATCAAATGATGCTTAATTCCTGTTCTAGAAATTTTTGCATGATAATAGTAACATGGTTCACTATGTTCTCTAGAATTATACTTTTTTCTTCAATGACTTAGGATTCATCTGGCCCAGGGATTTTTACCATTCTCACCACTCAGCTTTTGGTAGTTTTAATTTTTTTTTGTTGTTGTTTCCAGAATGCATTTTTCCCCCTGCAATAGTAAAGATGCAGATTTTAAATTTTTGAGCATTTTATATTTTTGTAGAAACTCATTTTCCTTTAAACCCTTTGTTTTGCTAACATATAATTATGATGTTAATTTCTGATCGGTGACTTTATTTTTTTGCATATGAATTTGTTATTCATTTTTTAAAATTTAGGTAATTTGACTTTTTTATTTTTCATGATGATACTAATGAATGATTTATCAATTTTTGTCTTTTCAGGATCTGTTCCAGGTTTTTTTATGGCATTACTGTTATCTCTTTATTTTCAAGTTTCTCCATTTTTTCTAATTGTAGATTTTTCTTTTTTGTGTATTTATTCAGGGACAGTTAATGTTTATTTCATAGTCTTTTAATTGCACAATTAGTTAATTTTCTACTTTGCTAGCATAATTTCTGAGGCTTTTGCTTATTGTGAGGATTTTTTCATCTGTTTCCTATAAGACTAAAAAAGTTCTATCTGTTCCCCTTAACATAATTACTTTTTTTCCGTGACTTGTTCTATGACCCACTTTAGCAAAGATAGAATTGCTTAGTCTGCCTTTACTTATGTATCTTTTGCTCAAATTTCCTTAATTAATTAATATCAATTGTGTCTTATTTCTTATCACTAAGGGCAGTGATGGCATAGAGGCAGGAAATCTAAATATACAAAAGTTTTTTGTTTAAAAATACCTGCTATGATGCAATAATCCAGGTCAATTCTGAGGGACTTGTGAGAAAGAACACTATCCACATCCAGAGAAAGAACTGTTGGAGTAGAAACATAGAAGAAAAACAACTGCTTGTTTACATGGATTGATGAGGATGTGATTGAGGATGGAGACTAAATGATCACCTTAATGCAAATATTAATAATGTAGAAATAGGTTTTGATCAATGACACATGTAAAACCCTGTAGAATTGCTCATAGGCTATGAGGGGTGGGGATGGGAAGAGGGAAGAGAAAGAACATGAATCATGTAACTATGGGAAAATATTCAAAATGAATTAATTAAATATATTTTTTCAAATTAAAAATAAAAATACCTGCTATGCACATTTCGTGAAATAAAATTTCATTTAAGTTAGGATGACCCCCCTACTTGAATGCAAGTAACCATAATAATACTAAATGAAATTTAATAAGAAAATAAGTTCAATATCTAGCTAAGAATTCTTCTGAACTCTGAGGAATTGGGGTTTGAATGATTGGGATAAAGATATTTTTTATTATTATTATTATTATTTTTATTAAACCCTTAACTTCTATGTATTGGCTCCTAGGTGGAAGAGTGGGCAATGGGGGTCAAGTGACTTGCCCAGGGTCACACACCTGGGAAGTGTCTGAGGCCAGATTTGAACCTATGACCTCCTGTCTCTAGGCCTGGCTCTCAATCCACTGAGCTACTCAGCTGCCCCAGATAAAGATGTTTTGAGTAAAGACCTATCTGGATTTGGATATTTAGTTAACATTAGAGCATTGACTATCTGAAGGCAACGAGAAGAACACAGAAATTATAATTGAGTTTTACCAAGTCATGTTTTAGGGAAACAAAGGCATGTTTTGGAAATTTTCCCCTTGTGATTCAGAGAGTATCCATGCGTCAATGTCTGAATTAACATAATGGGGTAAATATGAGAGGCCACAAATGAAACTTTGCCTAAATTTACCCTGATATCCCCATTGAAGATTATTCTATCTTTAGTCTTCAGTTCTTCCAGTAATCTTTCTTTAATATGGCATATGTTCTTTCTTCCCTGCAAGAAGAGGAAGAAAAAGAGGTAAAGAAAAATCAGATGAGTATAGGGTTGCATTCTTCATTTTCCAGTTATTTTACAAATCATTTATTTTTCTTAAGATTCAGGTAAGTATTTATAGAACTTTATTATTAATATTTTTAGTACAATGGAAAGAAAATCTATAATCAGAGAATTTGGGTGCAAGTCCTGTCTCTGACTCAACTTGTGTGACCATACATAAGTTAATCACTTAATCTGTCAGAGCATCAGTTCACTCATTTGTGAAATAAGATTGGACTTTGTAGCCCCTGGGGCTCCTTCCTTCTCTAGATTTATGGCCTCTATGATATGAATTCTGAATGTTGCAAGTGGAGTGGAGAAGAATGTATAATAAGAGACATGCAAGGAATGTTTTGAGAATATTTTAAATCATTCTTAGAAAAAAATTAGTCTTACTTTCAAAACTCATCATTTTTAGGCAATTATATATCATTCTAATCCTTTCTCCCATCGTTCCTATATACAAAACTTGTCCAGACTAACCATTTTCCAGGTAAAAGAAGATAATAAATTCCTATTGTCTTATCTTTGTTATGCTCTTCTCTTAGTCTGAGATAACTATTCAAATATAATCTCTGTTTCAGGGTCTAGTTTAAATCTTGCTTCTTCTGTTACTATCAGTGACCATTCTGAAATCTGATAGTACTTACTTTTCATTCTGTTTACTTGACACTTCATTACAGAGTGATTTGCTTTCCCAACTGAATTGAACTGCTTAGAGAACAAAATTATATTCAGAAATTTTTGAACAGAGCATGGCTTAATTTAATCCTTAAAAAAGTCATTTGTCCCTATTGATCATTACATTAATTGATGCCAGAGAGCTCAGCATAATTACATTAATTTTTCTCTTTTTAATATTTTAGGTCTAAATTATCTCTTTTCCTTTAGGCCCTCTCCAACACATTGAGAAGATAATATAATACTCAATATACATGTGAAGTCATACAGAGTCAATTTCCATATTAGCCATGTTAAAAAAAAGCAAGAAAAAGTGTTTTTTTAAATCCTATAATATTAATTCAATATAGCAGTTATCTCTCTTGAAGTGGAAGGCATTTTTGTTTATCATGAATCTTTTAGAATTTCATTGGTCATCGCCAAAGTAGCCAAGTTTTTCACAGTTGATCACATTTACAATATTGTTGTACCATGTACATTGTTCTCCTTCTTTTCACTTCACTTTGCATCAGTTCACATAAAAGTCTTCATAGGTTTTTCTGAAATCATCCCCTTCATCATATCTTAGAACATAATAGGATTCCATCACAATTATATACCAAAACATGTTTAACTATTTCCCAGTTGCTAGGCATCACCGTATTTTCCAATTCTTTGCCTCCAAAAAAAGAATTGTTATATTTTTGTTTGTATGACTCCTCATTTTTCTTTTATCTCTTCGAGGTACAAAGCTAGCAGTAATATTTGAGGTAAAAGAATATACAGTTTTATAACCTTTGTGTCTAATCCCATACTGTTCCTCAGAATTTTTGAGCCCATTCAGAACTCTAATAACAGTGCACTACTGTACATATTTTTCCACATCTCTTCCAGCATTAGTCATTTTCCTTTGCTTTCATGTTAGTCAATCTGATAGCTATGAAATGCTACCTTAGATTTATTGGAATTCGAATTTCTTTAATTAATGATTTAGAGAATTTTTGTATGTAGCTACTGATATCTTTAATTTCTCCTTCAGAAAACTTCCTATTACTGTCCTTTGGCTGTAATAACTTGGTGAATGATTCTGATTATTTTTTATAAATTTAACTCATTTCTGTATAAATTAGAGAAATGGGACCTTTATCAGAGAAACTTACTATAGTATAAATACTTGCCCTTCAGTTTACCACTTTCCATCTAATTTTTACTGCATTGTTTTATTTGTGTAATTACCCATTTCAGTTCCAGTGATTCCCTCTATATTTTTGCACATAAATTCTTGCTTAATCCATAGATTTGATCAGCAAATTTTCCCATGTTCCCCTAATTTACTTATGACATTACCCTTTTTTGTCTAAATCATATACCCATACTGACCTTTCTTAGTATATGATACTGGTTTATGATTAGTTTCTGTCAGATTTTTCCCCATTTTTTCCAGAAGATTTTGTTAAATAATGATTTCTTTTTTTTTTTAAGTTTGGATTTTTGGATTTCCTGAAGACTAGATTACTGGGGTCATTGACTTCTCTATGTTGTATACTTAATCTTTTCCATTGTTTAGCTAATATGCTTCCTATATAAAACCAGATAGTTCTGAAGATTACTTCTTTGTAGTATAGTTTGAGATATGGTACTGTGAGATTGCCTTTCTTTACTTTCTTTTCATTGATTCCCTTGATACTCTTGACCTTTTGTTCTCCCAAAAGAAGTTTGTTATTACTTCTCCTAGCTTTGTAAAATAATTCTTTGATTGATTGACTGGTATGGAACTAAATATATAATTTAATTTAGGAAGTATTGTTTTCATTATAATGACTCAGCCTGCCCGTGAACAGTTAGCATTTCTCCATATGTTTAAGTATGTATATATTTATGTGAAAAATGTTTTGTAATTGAGTTCATAGAGTTCTTGTGTGTGTCTTAGCAGATAGATTCCCAATTTTTTAAAATTTAATTATTATTTGAAAATAAATTAAATGGAATTTCTCTTTTTATCTTCCTACTGGATTTTGTTGGTAATAACTATAAATGCTGATGATTTCTGTGTATTTATTTTATATAATGAAGCTTTGCTACAATCATTTCAACCAGTTAGTAGTTGAACTTTTTGGATTTTCTAAATATATCATCATATTAACTGAATAGATTCATTTTTCCATTGATACATATTTTCTGATTATTGCTTATTGTTGATGTAGGCAAAAGACATAGTAGGATCAGTTTTAAAGCATTGACTTAATTTCAATAGGTGATATATGAGGTTCTATTTTAGACTTTTACTAACTTTGCTAATCGTTAGAGCTTTCCAGTCCTCAATAAAGCGTGATAATTAGATTGAAGAGGAAATTTGGTCAAGTGGAAGAAGCAAATAATTTAGGGATAATGTTATCAGTTTAAATCTGGACTTTGCCATTTGTTCTTTGGGTGATTTTTAAAAAGTATTTAACTTCTTGATCCTGTTTCTTGAGGTATATATGAATGTGTGTATGTTTATATAGATTCTCTCATAGCCATTCACACACACACACACACACACATATATATATATATATACATGTTTGTGGGATTTGCAATTTATATAAACACATACACATATATATATACAAATATGTGTATATGTTTATATGAATTGCAAATTATCCCACGTTTGAATGTGAGCTCCTTGTAATTTATAAATATATATTATGTCTTTTCATATATAGATTGATAATGTATAATTTATATAATGATATATTATTACCTTATATAGTAGATATATGCATGATAATGAAAATAACATAGGCAAAGTAAAAATAATGTTATATAAAACATTTCAAGGTTAATTAATATTTTATATTTGTTGAGATATAACTAATTTCTCTGTAATTCTTGTTTTATTTATTATAATTCAGAAATAACTGAAGCTTTCCAATTTCCTAATGTTATATTCCTTTTCAGTTGACATAATGGGATTTCAAGGGAACCGTTAGTGGGAAAAACATTACTAGATTTTTGTTAAACTTTGTTAATTACATTTTATCAAGATATTGATTATTTCAAAGCACACTTCCCTTTCCAAAGGGACTAGAATGCTAGCACTGGTTTTGACAGATGAAACTACTCCAAAAAAACTACCTCTACGAACCAAAGACAGGGCATTTCTACACCTTCTACAACATGGGTGTTCCTTATGTTGATACACATTTCAACCTTTCCTCATCTCCTCATGCTATTTCATAAGTTGCTGTGGCAAGAGGAAAATTAAAACAAAAAGTTATTAAGGACCTGAAAGTCGAAACTTTGGGATTGAGAAGCCCCTTCATGCTTAAAGGCATTGTTTCACAGGCAATAACTATGGAGTCTAATAAAGTAGTTGTATTTAAAACCTTCCAAGTTTCATAATAAGAGACATCAATGCCAAACAGAATGATATTTCCATCAGTAGTTATTAGGTATTTTATTCTAATAACCTATTGTATTTCCCACCCTCTTCAGGAAGAGATAATGATCTAGACCAACAATGACATCTATATCAATAATGCCAAAGAATGAAAAATCTCTCTAGTAATAAAATTAATTAATCAAAAATCAATTATTAAGGCTTTGTTTTATGTTACCCACTAGATTAAGCACTGGTGGAGTTCAATGAATGGCATAAACAGTCCCATCTTTAAGGACCTCATTTTCTAAAGTGAGAGATAATTTGCAAATAACAAAGTTAATGAAAGAGAGAGAGAGAAAGAGAGAGAGAGAAAAAGAGAGAGAGAGAGAGAGAGAGAGAGAGAGAGAGAGAGAGAGAGAGAGAGAGAGAG
>NC_058130.1:117718269-117747166 GCF_016433145.1 Gracilinanus agilis | reverse complement strand
AGAGAGAGAGAGAGAGAGAGAGAGAGAGAGAGAGAGAGAGAGAGAGAGAGAGAGAGAGAGAGAGAATTGGTGAAAGGAAATCATGAAGAGACAAACTATCACTCAGAGTAGGGGTTGGGGTGGGGAAAGGACTTCTGCAGAAAGTGGATTTAAGCTGAGACCTGACAGATGTCAAGGAGACTTAGAGGGAAGTTTTTCAAGATAGGAGGGATAGTAAGTGCAAAAGTATAAAGAGAAGGTGGAGAAATGCCAGATAAGTTAGAGTAGCCACAGGGTAGATTAGAAGGAAGAAAGTAGAAGGGAATATATTTCTATTGTCAATTTTCCTCATAATTCCAGAGTTTTACAAAGCATTGAAAAGCTATATGATGAGCACATGGTTATAGTCATATGCTGGATACAAAATATGCAGAGATCACAACTACTAAGTTCCACCCTCTGAAATTAAAATTTAAATTTTTTTGAATTACTGAATCCAGATTAATTCCATAATTATATTATTATTTTTGTCATTGTTATATTCCCTAAAAGACCCTGACTAAAATGTGATTATTTATTTTTCAGGATTGGAAGCAAGAAGAAGCTCTTGGGAGAGTTATTTAAAATTATATTTTAAAATGCTGTAGGAGGTTATACTATTAGTATAGTTTACTAATAATTCCAGAAACATCAGAAAGAAAAATGTCCCAGGTCCTTGTTCTATAAGCTTTATTTCAGAAAAGGCACAAATGAAGTCAAGAGTAAATTTGCTTAGATAAGGCTACAAATAAGACAACAAAATCAAGGCATGATCCTGCATAATAACTTTAATATTAACATTTTAATGTATTACTTCCAAGACTTCTCTTGCCTTGGTCATAATATGAAAGGACTTACAGAATTCAATTATTACGTGTCTTTCACTGTCTTTCATTACATCTAACCCTGGCTCATTGAGTTTCTCTCTTAGTGTCTCCTTAAACATATAGTAGCCTCACATACATACAGGCACAGTTATGAAAACTTTTTTCATATTTTTTATCAATAGCAATGAATCATTTTTTTTAATTCCTAAGAATACCTAGGTGGCTCAGTGGATAAAGCATTGGGCTTGAAGTCAAGAAGACCAGAATTCAAATTCTACCTCAGAGACTCATAATTTGTGTGATTCTGAGCCACTTGGTTAATTTCTCTCTACTTCAGTTTTCCACTTTATTAATAGAGGTATGCCATCTATTAATAAAGGACAGACCAATATCATGATTCCATTTGTGCTAAAGACCCATAGAAAGTGCATGATAATGACTTGTTTGTCAGGGGAAGGACTAGTCAGGTGGGTGGATTTCTATAGTCTGGAAGATTTGGCTTAGCCACATCTCTCTGGTCCTCTGCCAGGCATTATACTAAGCATTAAGGGTACAAAGACTAAAATATAGTCCTTGTCCTCAAGAAAGTTACAATCTAATGGAGGTGAAAATATTTTTAAAAATATATAAAGAAACTATAACGGAATTATATAGTTTTAGAGCCCTTTGGGTATATCTAAAAATTGCTTTCTAGAATGGTTGAATCACTTCATAACTCCACCAACAATGCATCAGTGTCCCAATTTTGCCATAACCTCTCCAGCATTTATCATTTCCTTTACTGTCATGTTAATTAATCTTCAAGGTTTGAGGAAGTTTCTCAGAGTTGTTTTTAATTTGCATTTCTCTAATAAAAATGATTGAAGGGGCAGCTGGGTAGCTCAGTGGAGTGAGAGCCAGGCCTAGAGACAGGAGGTCCTAGGTTCAAACCCGGCCTCAGCCACTTCCCAGCTGTGTGACCCTGGGCAAGTCACTTGACCCCCATTGCCCACCCTTACCAATCTTCCACCTATGAGACAATACACCGAAGTACAAGGGTGTAAAACAAACAAACAAAAAAAATGATTGAAAACATTTTATGTGATTATTGAAAGATTTGATTTCTTCATTGGAAAATTGTTTATATCCTTTGATCATTTGTCAATTGGGGATTGACTTGTATTATTTTAAATTTGTTTCAAATATATTTACTTATGCTATCGCCCTTTATGTCTAAATCATACGTTTATTTATCTTGTTATAAGGCATGTTGGTCTACACCTAGCATCTGCCATCTATTTTCCCAAAATTTTTTGTGAAATAGTGAGATTTTCTCCCAAAAGCTGAAATCTATCACTATAGTCATTTATCATCGAATATTTTGTATCTAATATATTCCATTGTTCCACTATTCTATTTCTTAACCAGTACCAGATTGTTTTTGATAATTATTGCTTTATAGTATAATTTCATATCTGGTATTCTAGGTTGAGCTGAATCTAAAAGGAGCCAGGAAGTCTAATAGGCAGACATAAGGAGAAAGTAGATTTGGTCACATGAACAATAATATAAACCATTTTTTCTTGTCTTCTAGAAAATTCAAAAGTCTCTTAAATACAAATTATGTGCAAAAGACAAAGCAATTGCACCAATCTCTACAGTACAAAATGCCAAGAATGCTAAAAAAGGGTAGCAACATAATAAATTAACAGTATAGAAATATAATCTATAACCCCTTATATTCAGCACTCTTTCCCCTCCTAGACCAAAGATCTATTTGGAAAGGCAGCATAACTCATCGTGTAGGCTTAGTTCTGAGCTCCATTCATTGATTTCTTTGCTGCTCCTGCAATCATTGCTACCACACCCTGCCCTTCCCTACACCTCATCATTCTGTGATAATAAAGAGTAAGCCTCAAATATGTCCTGCCTCTCTTGGAGGAGGTGGTACTGCTTGCAGTGAAAGGAATACATAATAAAAGAAGGGAAGATGGACACCAAAACATCTAAATGGGTGAAAATATCTCTAAATAAATATCGTAAGACAAAGTTAATTGAAACCGTTAATGAGGCAGAGTCCTGTAGATTCCCAAAAGGAAAAGAAATGATACAAGATATTTTTAAGAGGTAAGAAGAAAATAAGAATTTTGAAAATAGAATTAAGGTTCTACACAGTAGAAATATCAAGAATATAAATGACATATAAATTAAAAGCTTACTTTTTAAAGAGTAATAAAATTGATAAACCTCTATGCAGAAAATAAAATTGAAAAATAGCAAATTAAAAAATTAAGATCTAAAGAAAACAATAAAAAATTTTAATCAGAACCTGCTATGGACACATATGCTAACAAAACAGATAATACAAAAGTTATGAAATAATTTATGAGGACTGGGGGAGATAGTCTCATCCTCTCTTTCTCCACTGTACCTGGTCCTGTCTTTCTATAATTCCCTACAATATTTCTACTACATTCCCAGCTGGGAAGTTGCCTAAGATCCTTGGTATTTCTTTCCCTAAAGCAGACTATCCTCATTGAAAGCTTCTTACACTAGACTTTTTCTCCACAAGGTCTACCCAGAATTTTTAAATGACTTTATGCTGAAGCTTTTATTTCAAAGAGGAGCCAAGGCCATCTACCTTAATTCCCTTTCCAGACCAGCTTCTGAGTTTTTGGACCTCAAAATCATAGCCCAAGAGTGTGTGTTGTCATTCCCTCTGAAACTCCTCTCCACTTTTCAATTCCCTTTGTATTTAGTCATTTCCGACATAATGATAAAAGTTCTTGAAAGCAGGTAATATCTTTATTTTTGCTTGAATTTGTATCCCAGCACTTAGCACAGTGTTTGACGCATTGTATGAATTTAATAAAGGCTTGTCTCCTCCTTTCCTTCAAAATATAACAATGAAATTGTGGGGAAAAATATAACAATTGTAAAGGAAACCCAGGGGAAGAAAAAAAACACATACTCAAACAACAACAACAACAACAAAAAAAAAAAACCCTGAAACTTGAGATGATGTACTATAGGACAATAATAACCCTAGGACTCTAACAAAAAGTCAGTATAATTAAGTCAATTTGCCTGGCTACTAATTTTGTTTTTTTTTTTGTCTTTTATTTAGCAAGAAAAGGAGAAAGAATCCAAACATTGATAGTGATTATGGGGACAGAAAAGACATTGGATCAAACACAGAGATTTGGAAACACATGGAAGAAAGTAATGTAGTAAAAAATTGAATTGGACAAGTAGAATTATCAATTTTCTAAGAAAACAATAAACAATAAAGCAAAAAAACCCAATGAAATAATAGAAGAAAATATGAAATTTTATCATATAAACCTGACCTGGAAAATAGATCAAGAGGAGACATTTTAAGAATAGTTGGACTCTTGGAAATTTATGGTTTAAAGAGTTTAAGCACACTACTCCAAGAAATCATCAAGGAAAACTGCACATAGAATCAGAGGAATAAATAAAAATTAAAGGAATCCACCAATCATCACTTCAAAAAGACCCAAAGATGAAAATGCACAAGAACACTATTCCTAAATTCTGAAGCTCCCAGGTTAAGGAGAAAATACTACAAGTAACAAGAAAAAACTGTGGCACAATAAAATAACATATGACTTTGCAGCTACAACACTAAAAGAATGCATAGGACACAGCATTTCATAGAACAAAGAAATAAAGTTTAAAACCGAGAATAACAAGCCCAGCAAAGCTGACCATAGTTATAGAAAAATGATATTTAGTCAACTAAAAGAGTTTAAACCATTCCTGAGGGGAAAACAACCCAGAACTATAAGAAATATGCAAAGGTAATAATGAAAAAAACTAATCGTAAGTGAGGCAAAAGATCAAATTGGTTGATTCTTATATGGGAAAATGTCATATATGGCCCCCATGATATATTTTTAAGGGGTGTGAATGGAGAGAAGACTCCACATTGAGGTGAATGTAATGGAATGCGTCTAAATGGTAGTGGAATAAGATAAGGAAGAGTTAGTGTAGAAAGCCATCTCATATATTTGGAGGAACTGCCATGGGGAAAGGGAGAGGCAGGTGAAGAGCAGTTAGTACTAGCAACCTACTCTCATAAAATCTGAGATAAAAAGAGAGCAAAATACACAATTAGAAGGGTAAAATTTTTTCTTAAGATACAGTTATAATATAAGATTTTTAACCTTGCTATGTTGGTTTAGGGCAACCTGTCAGTTTCCCTGGATGGAATGTTGGTGGTAGTATGAGACATAGGACAAAGCACCAACTGCCAGTTGAGCCAAGAGTATATAAAGCCCTGGAGACCCAGGGCTGTGTTCTGTTCTTACCTTATTTCACCCTGACCACTCACTTACCCCTTACCCACCCGCCTTGGGACCCGGGTTGGTGGGAGTGAGAATGTGGGTAGCTTAGGCCTAGAATAGAATAGAGTTTAAAACCTATCTTCTAGACCAGTGGTTCCCAAATTTTTTTGGCCTACCACCCCATTTCCAGAAAAAATATTACTTAACCCCCCAGGAAATTATTTTTTTTAAATTTTAATTGCAATTAATAGGATAGATAAATGCACCTGTGGTCATCACCACCCCCCTGGATTGCTGCAGCAACCATCAGGGGGTGGTGGTGCCCACTTTGGGAATCACTGTTATGGAGCAACACAATAATATTATTATCATCACTGGCAAAATTTACTCCAAGAACAACTTTATTTATCAACCAGAGACCACATCACTCTGGCCAAGGGCTGCTTGCCCTGGGTCAGCAGAAGACCATCCAGATAGGATCTATAACAACCTTTAGTCAGATAATCTTTCTCCTTAGATCACAGTATTTCCTAACCCTCTTATCACTGCCTTGTTCCCTTACTCTGTTATCAATAAACCCCTTAGCCGTAACCAGAGAATTCTGTGATTATTTGCCTCCCATCTAAGGCCAAGGAGAACAGGGAGCAGTAAGGTTTCTGAGCAGTTTGGGCTGGAATATATTCCATTGTTGAAGGGCAAGAAGTTCAACATCCACTTCCTGTCAGTCTTTGTTTAACCAATAGGAAGCTGCTTCCTCAGCAGGGAAGGGGCCAGTTACCTGATATCTTAAAGGAGCTTGGTGCCAAACAGTGAGGTTTCTCTGGACACTCAGTTACCTGGGTTGGATCCATGTTACATTTATAACCAAGTTTCAAGCCATGCCAGGGTACAGCTCACTCCATCCTTACAACCAGCACCATCCTCCTGCTAGCCATATTACCAGCATAAGGCCCATTGACCTACTTATTAATTATAGCCATGGGGAAAGGGAGGAGCAAGTGAAGAGCAGTTAATACTAGAAAACTCTCATAAAATCGGAGATAAAAAGAGATCAAAATACACAATTTGAAGGGTAAAAAAATTTTTCTTAAGGTACAGTGAAACAAGAGTGAAGCAGAATAGGATAAAGAAGGAACTGGGAGTCCCCTTGGGGGACTGAGGGATGAAGGGAAGTTGGGGTGTAGTAAGACAAAGAAGGGTCAGAGGATAAGAAAATGGAGTGATACCTAGACGGGAGTTCAAAAAAAAGATGCTGAGTCCCTTCTGGGTAAATACCTGGCTTTATTAAGACAGAAGCATCCCATGGCCAGAGTCTGCAGATTTCCTTCTAGTTCAAAACCTGAGACCCCATTTTGTAGTATACCCTGACTTTTATAGTTTCCTATCGCCCTCCTCCTCCTCCTCCCCATTCAGGAGGCCCTCTATTTCTGTTTGCTCCATCTGGTGTGAAAGCTGCTCTCCTTCTGCTCCCATCCACTGTGAGAGCTGCTCTACTTCCAGCCATTTCTGCTTCCTTACAGTCTGTTTTGGTTTTACTTTGCTCTCTTTCTGGTCTGTGATTTTGCTTGGCCTCTGGGTGACCTCCTGCTTTCTATGTGAACTAGCTTGTCCAGAGTACATTTTTGAAAGGAGAAATCATGCTTTATGATCAACATGGTAACTCACTTAGGATTAATATAACTTCCTTGTAATTAAGCTGATTAATACAATAACAAATTCAAAATTAACTTGATAATACACATGATTATTCTAGAAATACACACACTTTAAGATATCTCAGGTTTAATCCTGGGACTACATTCTTAATCCAGTTACATACACAGACCTTTGCCTGAGAATAAATCCTTACTAGGAAATCACACTGTTATAATTTTTAAAATTACACTCTAAGCACTGTTTAAGCTATTAATGAATGCTTTTCTGGTTATAGAGTACATAGGTGAGGGGGCAGCTGGGTGGTTCAGTGGATTGAGAGCCACGTCTAGAAAGGGGAGGTCCTGGGTTCAAATCTGGACTCAGACACTTCCTAGCTGTGTGACCCTGGGCAAGTCACTTAAGCCCCATTGTCTAGCCCTTTCCACTAATATTACATTGTTAGAACAGTTGCAAATTGTTTTTTATAAACAAGATGGAAATATAGACTAAGTACTGTAAAGCCAAATTGTAATCACATTATTAGAATTAGGTCCAAAGGCCTAAGAGGGTAAAAAATTGTATATGTATGAAAATATTCATGGAAGCTTTGTTTGTAATAAAAAAATAATTGGAAAACACCAAATGCAAAGCTTAGTAAAATCCCCTGAATAAATTATGATATTTTAACATAATGGTTTGTATTATGTTATTATAAATGACAAATATTGGACATAGAAAGAAAATAAGGGGTATATTTAAAAGTTGAAAAGAGAAGAAAAGAATAAGAATACATAAATAACAGTCACAAAATCAAGAGAAAAAAGTAAAATAAATCCTAAGGGAACTCAAAAGGAGAGCATGTTGGCAATTATACATGCAAAGATTATATAATACACATTTTAAAATAATCTATAAACAATGTAGAGTTTGTGGTATTACATGTGATTTTTTTATTTGTTTATTTGAATGTTTTCTGTTGTTGATGGTTACTAAGTATAAAATAAAATAAAAAAGAGAGAAAAATATGATACTAATAATTAAACCAGGGAAGAATAAAGCAAAGAAATATAAATCAATATAATTAGTTAATATTGATTGAAATTTTTAAATAAATTACTTTCAAACAGACTACAGTAATCTATCCATCATGCATTATAATCAAATAGTATATTTTTGAGAGATCAGGACAATTATATATCAATAATATGATCAACACAAATAAAATAAAAAGAAAAAATCCAAAAGCATATTTTTATTTTGACAGAAGCAGAAAAAACCTTTGACAAATTACAAAATTTATTATTCTCAAAATCCTGCAAACATATATAAGGATATCTTATACTATTCAATGGATATCTATATCTATATATATCTAAATTAAAAATAAATTAGCATTATATGTAATGGGGATACACTAGAAGCTTTGTCAATAACCATAAGAGGAAAACAATCTCTTACCTATTATCTCATATAATTTGAAAACATATTATTAATTATTATTAGAGATAAGGAAAACATAAAGGAATAAAGTAAGATAAAATATATCTCAGAGCTGTTTTAATTTTCATTTCTCAAACTAATAGTAATTTGGAGCATTTTTGTATAATAAAGTATAGTTTTAATATGATTATCTAAATTTTTTTTTCAAAAATATAGATCTTTGGGTTTTTTAAACACTTGGTTACTATGTTCATTTACTACTATATATTGAATGCCTAATCTAGTCCAATGATCCATTACTCATTTCTTAGCCAGTACCAGATTTTTTTTTTCATTCATTCAATAAATGTCTATTCAGTATATAGCTATAGTACATGTTGGAGATGGAGGGACGAGAAAGACCAAATTTTAAGTAAGTAGCAGTTCTTTTATTTTTTTTTGCCTTCCTTTGATATATGAGCTATTTCTTTAAATTAAAAAAAATGAGTTACATGAAGAAACAATTTTTGAGAATTTTTTCTGATATTTTGTGATTATCCTTCTCTCCCTTATTCTCCCTACCCTTTCCCAAGTTGGTAAATAGTTTGTTATAGGTTATACCCCAGACATTTCATACAATACATGTTTCCATATTCTTCATACCATGACAAAAGACATACATCACACATATACTAAAACAATTCATCAAGGAAATAAAATGAAAGATGATATTTTTCTGATCTGCAATCAGACTGGAGTTTCTTCTTTGGCTTAGATAGCAGTTTTTATCATGAGACACTTTTCTGTTCCCTCCTTAAGCTCCTTTAAAAATCTGGATGCTATACCATTTGTTGCATATATGTCAAGTACTGATATTTCTTCATTATCTATACTGCTTTTTATCAAGATGTAAATACCTTCCTTATCTCTTTTAATCAAATCTATTTTTATTTTAGGTCTGTTTGAGTTCATGATTGCTACTTCTGCCTTCTTTGTCTCAATTGAAGCCCAATAGATTCTGCTACAGCTTCTTACCTTTACCCTGTGTGTGTCTACCTGCCTTATGTGTACTTCTTGTAAACAACATAGGGTAGTAATCTAGTTTTTAATCCTTTCTGCTATCCTTTTCCATTTTATGGGTAAGTTCATCCCATTAATATTCACAGTTATGATTGCCATCTGTGGGTTCCTCTCCATTTTGGCTTCCTCCTTTAATCTTTACTTTTCTCCTTTTACTCTTTCCCTCCTCCACCAAGTGTTTGCTATAAATCAGTCTCTCCCCCTGCTTTTCCCTTATATTACTCCCCTTCCCAACAGCTCTCTTCTTATTCCCTTCTTACTATTGGTTTCTTTGATACCCCCCAACCACTCTCTCCTTTGTATTACTCCCCTCTCCAAAACACCATTTCCTATTCTCCTTCTACTTCTTTGTAGGATAAGATATAATTTTATATCTCAGTGAGTGTGGTTGTTCTTCTCTCTCTGAGACAATTCCAATTCAAGTAAGGTTTAAGTATTCCCCATGTAAGGAGTAAAAAGGGATTTTGTTTTGGTGGATATTAAAAGGTTTGGTCACATGGGAATTGAATAATTATCTATCCCCAATTAAAGAATAACTTCAAGTCAAAATGACTTTTATGGAAGTTCATTTACAAATGAGGAGAGAAAGAAAAATTAAGAAATCAGAAAGAGGATAAGATAGGATAAGTAATCTAACACACTAGGTAATTTGCTCAGGCCCCCTAGTTTAACCCAGGCAGATCTAATTAGTCCTCAGTTGAGGGAGGCTCAGCCTTGAGCCCAAGGCCAGAGAGCTGGAGGGCCCTGGAGGTGAATGAAGCAAAGGCTTCAATCACAATCTCTTTTGAAAAGGAAGTTCCTTAAAAGAAGTTCAGGAAGATTTAGTCTTCACTCTCACCATGTGGAATTCCAAAGGAAAAATTTAAGATCAGTATCACCAAGGTCTCTGGGTCTCAGGTCCAGAGTTCCTCCAGGTCCACGTCATGAACTAGAAGAAGTCCTTCAGCTCCAAGACACAAACAAAAAGAGAAGAATTCACTCAACTCTCTCTTAAAGGGGCTTCTTTTGCATCAATCCCTGTGACTTCCTCTTAGTTTACGTGACCAATCACAACAGACACTTTTCTTAGGACTGCCTAGGAGGCAGTCAGTAAATTCTGATTTGTCACTCACTCTAGTACATGTGGGTCACAGACCCCTCAACTTGTGAGTTAAGTGGAGTTGTTTACACTTCTGGTGATTAGATTTGAGAATGGGTAAAGTAGATTTAATCTCATTATCACAATCCCCCCTGTGATCATTTGGGAGATCCATGTCCCCAATTGATCATTTGACATAATTAACTTGTATCCCTAAAAATCTTCTAACTACAATAGCTAGAGATAAGAGGAAACTGGAAGAGAGAGAGAAAAACCAATGTTTTGCTAGATGCACTGAAAAAAAAGCCAATAAGGGGTCAATCCCCTTTGGTATAGGTGTTTACAATTCAAAATAATTGTGTTCAATCCCTTTAAATTCAATCTATTGTACCCTAATGTTCATTCTGGATCATCTTGATTAGGTGTGGGTTTCTGCAGGTATCTTTCTCCAACTAGTTCATCTTCTGGATTCAAAGCATTAGTAGGCTACTTTTCCTGAAACATTTCTAGAACAAAATTTTAAATCTTAGATTTTTATAAAAATGCAATCCCCCCTGAAGAGGGTATTGACCAAAAGCTAGATCAGCTCAGAATACATCATTGAGTTATGGGGTGTATGAGTCAATTATCAAAAGAAAAACAAAAAACATAAAAAGAAAAACAAATAGAAGAAAAATTAAACTTTGGGAGAAATGGAAAATTCAAAATTAGAATCAAAATATAAAAAATCTATGTATATAAAATGTTTTAATTAAACAATAATAAATTTATAACAAGCCCATGTATTAGGATCCAATTTAATAATTTCTAACAGACTCTTGTATTAGGGTTCAATTAAAGTAATTTCTTTCCCACAAATCTATAGGACAAAAGGCAGTAATATTGCACTTACCTACTGATAGCCAAGACTACAAATGTTGCCATATCACAAGAGAGAAAAGAGAGGACCAGATTTTTATGTAAAAGGGAAGTGTCATTCCCTGGTCTGATTTAGCTTTATTCTCAGGGTAGGGGAGCCAGAACAGCCAATTATTAGGTACTTGATTGGCAGTGTAATACAACATGCCCTACGTCTTAACATATGTCAAGTGTTGCAACTTCGAGTCTTACACTAGGTTCAAGTCCTTTAGTATTGGCATGGAAGTTTCATCAATCCTACATGGATTGGTTTTGTCTTTTCTTTTACCTTTGTGCTTTTGGGCACTGTGCAGATTCTCATCAATCCCATCAGGATTGGTTGGTTTCCTTGACCTTGTGCTTCTTGGCACTATATAATGGCTCTTTTGTTCCCTTCTCCTGGAATCAGGCATGAACATTAAACACAGTCCCATAAGATTTATCAAGAAATTGCAGTTTTCCATTGTCTAAAGTTTTTGGGTATGAATTAATATTAGAACAGATATATTTTAAACTTATATTACTTCAGAATCAAAAAAGATTACTATCAATTATATGTACTTTTAGTATAAGAAATAAAAAAGGAAAATCAAATATTCTATGAGAAAAATAAAAGGCAAGAGTAAAATAAAAATTCACATATTCAATGTATTTCCAAAAACAGTGTCCACTTTTTTATGGACTGTTATTTCCAATGCTTGTGATAGGATACAGTCAATCAGTTTCAAAAGAAGATTTTCTCTTTACATGTGAGCAATGCATCCAAGAGTCCTTTTTTCCCAGTTTTTATAGCTGTTGCAATGGTTAAAAATGTTTGAAACGGACCTTTCCAGGAAGGCTGAGTTGCTCCAGTGTACTGGAAAGTCTTTATATATACCTTGTCTCTTGGGTTCAGATCATGAATTGAAATATCTATTCATCTTGCTTGTACTACAGCTCCCAATTCATGGGGTTCATGCAGTTTGTGCTGTAATTTCTGTATATAGGAAGCAATAGAAGTATCTCTCCCTAATAGTGATGTATATGCAGGAGAATTTCAGGCCATTTTATTGCGATTAAATTTGAGAATAGGCCAGGTAGATTTAATTGCATTATCACACCCATAAGCAAACTCTTCCTACCATCCATTGTATGACTTTTCTCCAACCCCCAGCTCTTCTTTATGTGGTATAATTTATCCTGTTTTACTTCTCTTTTCCCATTCCTCTTAGTATTATCTTCCTTTTCACCCCTAGTTTTATAATTTTTTCAATATGTAATCCTAAACATCTTACTATCACATTCTCCAAATATGCTTCTTCTAACTATTATGATAATAACAATTTTGAGTTACATATATCATCTTGCTCTATAAGAATATAAACCATTTGACTTTATTGAAGCCATTTAATTTTTTTCTCATTCTTATTTACCTCTTTATGCTTCTCTTACATTTTGTATTGAGAACAGAATTTTCTGTTTAAGTATGATCTTTTCTTCAGGAATGCTTGGAAATCTTCTATTTTGTTAAATGACCATACTTTCCTATGAAAGAATATGGTCAGTTTTGGTAGTAGTTGATTCTTGATTGTAAATGCAGTTTCCCCTATGTTCTGGAATATCATATTCAAAGCCTTCCAGTCCTTCAATGAGGAAACCTCCAGATCATGTGTCATCCTGACTAGGACTCTATGATATTTGAATTGTTTCTTTCTGGCTGCTTGCATTATTTTCTCGTAGGAGTGGGAGCTCTTGAACTTGGCTATAACATTCCTAAGGATTTTAATTCAAGGATGTAATGTAAGAGGTGACCTGAGGATTCTTTTAATCTCCATTTTATCCTCTCATTCAAGAATATCAGGGCATTTTTCTTGGATAATTTGCTGTAGTATGAAGTCTAGGCTTTTTTTTTGGTTATGACTTTTGGGAAGTCCAGTAATTCTTAAATTGTCTCTCCATCTTTTTTCTAGGTCATTTTTAATGAGATATTTCATATTTTCTCCTATTTTTTCATTCTTTTGATTTTATTTCATTATTTGTTAATGTCTTGGGAAGTCATTAGCTTCTACTTGCCCAATTCTAATTTTTAAAGATTTAATTCCTTCCATGACCTTTGGATTTTTCTTTTCTATTAGGTTCCTTCTTCTTTTCAAGACATTCTTTTCTTCATTTGACTTTTTTGACTCTTTTTCTCAGTCAATTCTGGCTTTTAAAACACTGATTTTTTTCCCCTTTGATTCATGTGCCTCTTTTTCCAGATGACACATTTTGCTTTTTTAATCTATTGTTTTATTTTTTCCCATTTTTCTTCAACCCATATTATTTGAATTTTTAAAATTCCTGTTTTGAGCTCTTCCAGAGCCTTAGTCTAATTCCCAGGTTTTGTTTTGTTTTATGAGGTTTTGCTTGAAGTTCCTTGGATACCATCATCCTCTGTTGGTTCTTTTCTTTGACCTTCATCATTTTAGAAGCATCCAGTCATTATTTTCTTTTACTGTTATTTATTCATTTTCCTCTCTTTTTTTCCCCACTGTGGACTATAAGCTAGTCCCTCTGCTGGTTTATTTGATTAGGCCAATTGAGCTGCTCTGCCCTGGGACTGAATCTTCAATCTTCTCTCTCTTTTGCTGGTATACTGTATTAGGATGGTTGAGCTAATTTGCCCTGAGGTCAAATCTTATCTGGTCATGGAGATCAAAGGTGCCCAGTCAGATGCCCCCCTGTTTTCCCTAGTGAGTTACTGTCAGAGCTTGGGACCTCAAGAGATGCTACTTTATAGTTGCAGCCCCCACCCTGGGATCTCAAAGTCAGCCCACATATAATCTCAGGTTTCAGCTGGTTGTTGGGGCAGTGGGGAAAGTTCAGTCAGTCCAGTCTTATTTCCAGTCTCCTCCCTATCCTGTGAAAATTGACTCTGACTATCTTTAAAGTTGTATTCAGCAGGAGAGCCCCATGACTCTGTCTTACTTTTGGGTTTGAATTCCTGTCTTTTTGAGGCACTTTTAAAAAATTGGTAGAGAAGGATAGTCAGAGAAGTTTTGGCTTTCTCTGTTCCTAGGCTGCCATCTTGACTCCCCCCCCAATAATAACATTTATTTAATATAGGTTGGATTGAGGTTAATTGACCTTATCTTCAGATAAGTATCTCATTTTGAGTGTCAATGCTTATATTACATTAACGTTTATAGACAATCTAAAAAATTTGACTTTTAGTATCCTTTAGTGCCTTTTGAAAGGCCATCACCATCAAGACTATAGAGTCTTATAGAGTACAAAGGATTTAGAGTTATTTTCTATTTTTCATTGTTTTGTATTTTGCCTTGGACAAAGAGTTATAGCCAACCTGACTGATTCTGACAACCATCTTCTTTATTTCTAACCAATCTTAAAATGGGTAGAAGATAGCAATTGTAGTAGGATACACTTGAATCATTGGCATAACTTCCCAGAGTTTAAGCTGCACCAGTGGAAACTAGGTTAACATCTGTCAGAGAGACTAAAAATATCTTTCATTAACTGTCTTGCTGGAGGAGAATATTTCCAAGATACCTACCAAAAGATCCATAAGTCATTAAAAATGATTCACCTGATTAATAAAGTTTCCTTTTATTCAAAGAGCAAGCACTTGCATTAAGTTTCACTTCATAGCAATCAAATGTTTAGTCCTTTAATATATATTTATAGAAGAAATAATAACACAAGTTTTTCTAGCCCTTCCCAGGAAGGAATACTTTATTTATTTGAAAACTGTTTTAAAAAATCACAAATCACTGTTGAGGTAAATATGGAAAAGCTTAATGAGATTTAGGGTCATCTATTCTGATCTATACTAGGGAAATCTTATCTTAAAGTCCACCTTGTATAGTTATTGAAGTGAGCAGATTGATAACTATTGAAGAAAATAATAAAGTAGAAAGGAAAAAGATAAGAAGAGGGCAAATTGATTATAACTAAGTTATCCAGACAACACTTCTATATTCTTATTTTCAACTTTGAGATTTGTGAAATAGATAGTGTGGAGTGATGTAATTTTAAATGACAATTTATTAATAGTATGAAATAATTTACAAAGAAATCCACAGTGATTAGAGAAATTATGCAGAGATATACTCTGAGATATTGATCTTGAATTTGAGATTACCAAATGCTTTAGTATAGATTAGTCAATTTGGCCTTCTCATTAACATTATGAAAGTATGAAGTAAGTAATACAATTTTATTTCCCCCACTGTATTTATAAATTAATTAAAATTGAAAAGCATAGATGTTCTCTGACTAGGCTGAGATCACTCATAAAGAAAATGTGTCTATGTTTTCTAATCTGGCTTCTTCTATCATGGGACTGTAAGACAAAGTAAGAAGAAATAGACCACATTTGAAGCTCTACAACAGTGGCTTTTTTCATAGTTGTTCATATTTTCATTTCCATATTTTTCATATTTTTTTCATAGATATAAAAGTTGAAGGTTTGAGTCCACCAATTCTATGCCTTTCATTTTAAAGAGAAGAAAATTGTGGTCTAGGATCACTGTGATTTTCCTAATTTCACAAAAGTAGCAAGGATTGGAGGAGAGATTCAAATCCAAGTTTTCTGCATCTATAATCAAGGCCCCATGGAATTTTAGCAATAGTTAATATATAAAGTTCTTAAAAACATCCATCTTAGACAACTACCCTTTCCACACTCACTCAATAAATGGGTATATTATAAAGTTACTTCCCCCTTATCAGCTGAGGTACTAAGTTATTGACTTGCATTTATATCAAGTCCAATAGACAACATTACATTTTATGTCTTTTTATCTGTAGGAAAATTTAAAGTGTCTAAATTTATATTTTTATAACTTCTATTACTATAAATTTTGTTTTCTAGTGCCAAACAGACTCAGTTTTATCTGCTTCCAAATAATAGATCTGTAAATTCTTGAAGAAGGCTACATATTACCCCTTCATATTCCTTTTCCAAGTTTGACATCCCCAGTTCCTTCATGGGGAACAAATTTAAGACCCTTTATGATTGAGTTTCATTTGAATACTTTTTAGATTATCAGTGTCTGATAGAAAGAATTACTTTCTTTCTTCATTTGTAATGAATACTCATCACTGTTGGTATTTAGTAAATTTATTATGCAATTTTTCAGTTAAGATAACTAAGACAAACAGAAATTATATGATTTGTCTGAGATCATAAAGCTAAAAAGTAGATTTTAACTCAGGTATTCCTGACTCCAGGCACAATATTCTGTCCCTGGATCAGCTAATTGCTTTGATTGCCCAAGCATCCTATGGAACAGATAAGGAGAGTTCATATTTTCACAAAAGCAATAAGAATATTCTAGTTAAAGGAATAAGCATTCTAGTTAAGGAATAAGCATATTCTAGTTTATATTTTCACAAAAGGAATAAGCATATTCTAGTTAAAAAACTAGAATTATTGAAAATTAACCAAGCATAAAGATTCTTCTTGGTTATGTATATACTATGAACGCAAAACTGTCATCACCTCCCACACAGTCCTGTTTTACCAGCTCCAAGGGTTCACACTTATAGCTTGTTAGCAATAAAATGTATGAAAGGCACCTGGTCTGAAGCCATGGGAGCCTTATCACCACAATCATTATGGTTCTTTCCAGATTCATACCTTAAGTGGATTTTACATGGTCCTATAATTATTTTTCCATTTCATATAAATAGCATTCTACCACTTATATTTATGTTTTACTTACACAACAGAAATAAGTCAGCAGTAACTTCCTTAACATACATACAAGTTATAGAATGAAACCTTTCCTACATTACACTTGTGTATTAGTTTCAAAAACATTTAAAATATTGTCATATAATTATTAGAATGTAATTTGTTTGCTTCAGAAGTGTACATATAGAATGAAAAGAAATAAAAAAAATTGTCACGATTAACTTTTATTTTTAATATATAAAAATAATTTGCTGACAATCTCCTCCCTTCTCTCTCTTTCTCTCTCTCTCTCTCAGTCCTTTTGTCTGTCTTTTTTCTCATTTCTATCTGTCCCTGTTTCTCTCTCTCTCTCTCTCTCTCTCTCTCTCTCTCTCTCTCTCTCTCTCTCTCTCTCTCTCTGACACACACAAATTAAAGGAACTAAATAATACTCTATGCTTTCATAAAGTTTTTCTGAAAATACATCTACTGCAAATAATATAATTAGAGGAAAATATGGTAAAGGGAATCACAGAATTTGATAGTTTTAATAGTCCTCAGAAAATAACGACACCAAAGAAAATTGGCAAGAAATTCTTTCTACAACCTAATATTAAGACAAGTGTTCATAAGAAGAAATTCCATAATAGAAGAGTCTGCAAGTTTGCATGAAATCAGGATCTATTCTAATGCCCAAGAGGTAATCAATTATGCCTGCATAGAAACATGTGGAATTATGAAAGATGGCTAAATAAAATGTTACTCAATATCATGCTTAATCAAATAATAGAACATCTTCCAAAATATCAGGAAAGATCAGAAGGCATACTGTTTTAGCATTCATATTGAACGTCTTTGTTGGAGAATCAATGTTTAGATCTAGTTGGTTTAGCTACAACTTCTGCTACTGCAGTCATTATAGGCAAAACTGCCCCAAACAAGATAGTCCTGAAATATTAGAGGGTGTTCAGATGCTCATTTTAATTTTTAATCCCATTGTGGAAGTAAAAGTACATTGGCTTTAGACTCAAAAGATATGGGTCCCTCCCAGTTCTTACTCCAATGACACTATTGCTTTTTGATCTTAGGCAATTCATCTTAATCCTCTGGGCTTCAATTTCTCATGAATAAATGCAGCACACCTCATTAATGATCTCTAATCCCTTCTTTTACATTAAAATTCTAAGAAATTGTAAATATGGTAATAGGTCAGGACAAATACAGTTCATAACACGTTACATGGATACTAAGACAATGAGAAAATAGATAGGCAGAGAAATAGGTTTATAGAGATGGAATACAGAAGCAGTTATATGTATTTTGAGTCAGAGTAGGTGAAATTTCATGATTAATATACATCTATATGCTTAATATAAAACATTTGCTTAATATGCAAACATGCTATATATATACACATACTAATACACTATTCATAATCATAATAGCATATAAAACACTTTATATATGTATGCATGTATGCAGACATGTGTAAACATTTTATATATACATGAATCATATAAATATATGTTTATTCATGTATGTATATATATATTAAGATTGCCTTTGCATTAGTATCCTTCAAATCAGATTGTGAATTATTCCTTTTTCTTTCTCCAAAGTGATTTGTTCTAAAATAGTGCTTGATTCCTAACAATTAACTTACCACATACACCACATTTCCTAAGAGATGTTATGCTTTTTTTTTCTTTCAGAATATTAAAGCATGATATATCATACAGAGAAATGGTCTTTAAATCCCAAAACTTTCTAAAGAGTAAAACTAGGTTATAAATTACATGAAATTATGTTTCATTAAAATATCAAATTCTTACTCTGATGTCATGATATTAATTTTTCTATGTTAATTAATTGCTACTTCTCCAATTCATAGTTGCATCCTATTATTGAGCCTGCATTAAACTGCAAAGACCATACCTCTTCATGCTATCACTTTTCTCTTCAAAACCTTCTACTGACATTATAAAGATGAATAATCCTCCTTCAATAAGACTCCATTGCTTACTTAATTATGTCAATCCTTTACTTCTTATTGAGTTTCTGTTCTTTTATTCTGTTTAAGCAATGCTAATCTCTTTACACACAGAAATATTTCTTTTTTATTTTAATTATGCTAAAAATTAGTCTCTAAAATACAGAAGTACAGCATTTGTTTGTTACTGATCATGAGAATCTTAAAATGCTCTTCTCATTAACTTGTTTTGTTCAGCATTGGGCACTCGAGTGAAAATTTCACTTAATAAATACTGTTTCTTGATAATGATCTGAATATATCTGAATTGTCAGGGGTAACTTCCAGGAGAAAACAGGTATTCAACTACTTTTTAAAAAAGAGCAAAAATAATGTGATTTAAAGAGTGAAAGAAATCTGGCCTAAGTAAATTTTATAAAGCCAGACATATATGTCACTTTCCCACGGATGAGTATGTTTTGATTGTTAATTAGAATCAATTTTAATAAGACTTCCTCTAAACATCTCTTTAGAAATTTTCATTCTCTCAAAAATGATGTAACTTTAAGCAAAAAGTATATTAGAATGACATCTAATATTTTGGTATTAGAGAATTTTGTCTTCTTTTCTAAACTCATACTAATTAGGTAAACAGAATGTTTTAAAGACCCAACTAAAATGACATGAAATCTTCTTAGTAGGACTCTGGGCTATTTATTCTTTATAAAGAAAAATTACTATCTTAACAAACTCATCCCTAAATGCACAATTATACAAAGTTCTTGAAATAAATTACTTTTTTGGTACTTTGGAATATCATTTTCAAGGTAAAAAAAATCTAATTACCTGATAGAAAATTACTTAAAGCATTTCTTTGACTGACACTGTGAACCTCATTCCATGGCTGGTACATCATGTAGGAAAGTAAATGTAGAATTAATAATTCATTTGGCGTTGCTATAATAGAATAATGTTAAGTTTTATCATAAATTATGTTTCTTCTAAGAGAATAGAGCAATTAGTGATAAAATATAGATAAATCTTCGTGATAGAACAACAAAAATATATTTTAAAATTTAAAAAAAAGTCTGAACATGATGATAAATTACCAGAAGTCTATTTGCAAAGGGAAAATTGCAATATAGAGAGTTATCAAAAACTACTACTTTACCAACTTAAATTATTAGCTGAACCACAGTTTTTAAACTTTTTAGTTAATCTTCATTGGAAGCCACATTCTCAACTGTTAGTTGAAGACTGTTGCGTTTTGATTTCTATATTTATAATTTAGACTTCTCAATGAAATCTGTAGAATAGTGCACATTCAAGGGATTGAATTGAGGATCTTCTAAAAAGACTCAATATGTTGTATTGTAAAGTTGATGGGATTTGATATTGAAAGACCAAAGTTCAAACTATTTTATTATTTGGGGATGTTAAATAAAGATCTTAATTTGTGAGTGCCTAAAAATAATAGTTTGTTAATATGTACAATTACTATTACAATGTGAATTTGGTGGAAATATTTTCTTAATAATAAAATGATAATTAATTGTCACAATAATGAATCCTTCATATATAATTCCTTAATAACAAATATGGTTATTATTAGATCCATTAAATAATTAGTGCATTATTAATATTAAGTTAGAAATTGTTATTTAGAAGGCTGGTATAGATTACAACTCCATCAAGAGTGCACTAGTGTTTCATTTTATCCATATGTCCTCCAACATTTATAATTTTTAATTTCTGTCAAATTAGATAATCTGAGGAGTATGAGATGGTTTCTTACAGTTTATTTTAATTATTATCAAAATTATTACTATTTTTATTATAATTATTGATATTATGCAATATAAGTAATTTCAAAAAAATAGATCATGCATATATCTACATGAGGATGCAGCTTGACACAGGAAAATCCACTAACAATACTATTATGCAATGACAGTGACATCTATGTAACCATTTAGTGAAACTCCTCACAGAATTCCTGCATCAGTAATTTCTTGGAAGAAAATACACTTTCTACAAAGTATAGCTTTCAGTTTCTTAAGGTAAAAACTAAATAAGTTATAGGTGGAAATAGATGCCAAAACCATAATAGTGGGAAATATGAATCTTCCTCTCTCAATTAGATAAAAAGCCAAGAAAATTAAGAAAAAAGTCAAGGATATAAATAAAATCTTAGATAATTTAGACAAGTTAGATATCTGGAGAGAAGTGAAAGGGAATAGAAAGGAGTATATCTTTTTCTCAGAGGTACATGGTACTTTACACATGTTGATAATATATTGTCACAAAATTTTATAGTTAAATGTAGAAAAACAAAAATATTAAATTCATCCCTTTTAGATCATTATGCAATAAATTTTATTTAATAATGACCCATATTTAAATAAAATACATATTGAGACCAAATAATTTAATTATAAAGAATGAGGGGGTATAAAAACAAGTGTTAGTAACAAGGAATAATTTCATCAAAGAAAATGATAATTAGACAATGTACAAATATCTATGGCTATAATATAAATTGTATGAATTTGTATAATTTTGTATAAATTTTATGAAAATTTATATCTCTAAATGCTTATCTTAATACCTAATATTTTAATAAAACAGAAAGAATGGTTCAATGAATTGGGTATATAATTCATTCAACGATATTGTCTTTTCCCAATTAATTGTGATAATAATTTTCAATATATATTTTCCAAAATTATAAGATCCAATTTGTCTCCTTCCCCATCTTCCTTCCCCCCTCAATTTGATCTGGATTATACATGTATCATCATGAAAAATATACTTCCACATTGGTTATTATTGTAAGAGGATACTCATGTAAAGCCAAAACTCCAAATAAAATCATTAATAAGATAATGTAAAAGATATTATGATTTGATCTACATGTGACTTCAGTATTTCTTTCTCTGTCATAATTCTTTCGGAACTGTCCAACACTGCTTTATTGCTGAGAAAGCAAAGTCTTTCATAATTGATCTTCATACAAAATGACTATTACCATGTACATTGTTCTTCAAGTTCTGCTTATTTTGATCTGTATCAATTCGTGTAGTTCTTTCTATCTTTTTTCTAAAATCATCCTGCTTATCATTTTTTATAATACAATAATATCCTATCACCAAAATAAACCACAGTTTGTTCAGCCAATCCCCAATTGATATACATTGCCTCCATTTCCAATTCTTTACCGCCACAAAAAACTGCTACAAATAATTTTGAGCAATAGGTTCATTCCTCCTATTTATCTCTTCTGGATACATAGCTAGTAGTGGTATTATTGGAAAAGAGGTTATACATAATTTCATAGACCTTTGGGTTTAGTTCCAAATTACCCTTCCTAATGCTGGAATCAGTTTACAACTTCACCAAAAATATATTAGTGTCCCAATTTTGCCATGAACCCTCTGACATGTATTACTTTCCTTTAATATCAATTTTTGGCCATTCTGATACTTAGGTGGTGTACCTCAAAGCTGTTTGAATTTGCATTTCTCTAATCAAGAAGGATTTATAATAGTTTTTCATAGCATTACTGATAGCTTTCATTTTCCCATTTGAAAATTTTTGATTTATACCCTTTAACCACCCGTCAATTGTGTGATGACTTGTATTCATAGAAATTCAACTTTGCTCCCTATAAAATTGAGAAATTATAACTTTATGAGAGAAATTTGTTATGCATTTATTTTTGCAATTTTTTGTTTTCCATCTAATCTTGGTTACATTGGTTTTATTTGTAAAAAAGCTTTTTAATTTAATATAATAAAATTATTCATTTTACATCTTGTAATGTTACATATCTTTTGTTTGGTTATAAATTATTCCCCTCTATAGATCTACCAGGTAAATTACTCTATGTTCCCCTAATTTACTTATGGTATCATTATGTATATCTAAAAGGATAAAATAAAATGGATGTAGTCAAGATTAGAAGAAAAGCATTAATTTGGGGAGAAATCAATAGACAATTTCTCAGAATGTGATATCATATCAAAAATATATAAATGAGGGTTGGAGCCAAGATGGCAGCTGATAAGCAATGAAAGCTGTAACCATTCTTAAAAGCCTTCCAAACTAGTTTAAAAAGCACCTCGAAACAGGAGGTAAAACTAGCAGCAAAATAGAAGAGTACTCTTCTAGTGAACACAACTTCAAAGGTAGGCATGGAGAATTGATTTTTACAGGATGAGGGAAACCAAAACCAAAACTGCACATAGAGGAATGCTGCTTGACCATATTCTTTCTATAGCTCTGAGTTCTGATCCTTAGCATAAGCCAAATTCAGGATCTTGTGACTCTCCCTACAACAAAAAGGGAGAAGCTCCCTCCTTGAAATCTCGGGCCTGGCATGCCTGGAAGTACAAATAATTCCCAGTCCACAGGCAAAAAAAATGTTGGGAAAATAAGCAAACAGCAAAAGAACTTCAAAACCATATAAAATTTCTATGGAGACAAGAGCAAGGCACAGAGTAAATAGGGGACAGTGAGATCTAAGTAACCACATATAAAACTTCAAAGAAATATACCAATTTTTCTCCAGAACTAGTAGAATTCAAAAAGAATCTCAAACATCAAAAAAGTCAGGATGAAGAAAAAGGGAGAAAATAAATTAAATAATGCCAAGAGAAAATAACAGCTTATAAAGCAAAATTGGTCAACTGGGAAAAAAAACAAAGATATTCGATGAAATAAAGACTTTCTAAGAAAACTGGAATTGATCTATTGGAAAAAGAAGCAAAAAATAAATTCCAATAAAGAAAAGATTTCCATGAAAAGTAAAATGGACCAAAAGGAAAAGGTCATGGAGGAAACAGAAGCTAATGACTTCGTAAGAAACAACAAAAAAAAATCAAAAGAATGAAAAAAATAGAAGAAAATATGAAATATTTCATTTAAAAATACAACTGACCTGGAAAATATATCAAGGTGAGACACTTTAAGTTCCTGTACTACCTGACTATCATGATTTAAAAAAAGGCCTAGATATCATATTAGAGGAAATTATTCAAGAAAACTGCCCTGATATTCTTCAACAAGATGGTAAAATAGAAATTGAAATAGTCTATTGAGCACCTCCTGAAATAAATCCCCAAATGACAAGTCCCAAGAATGTCATAACCAATTCCAAGAGTTCCCAGACCAAAGAGAAAATACTGCAAACAGCCAGAAAGAAACAATTCAAATAACATGGGGCCTCAGTCAGGATTACACAGAATTTGGCAGCTTCCACATGGAAAGACCAGAAGACATGAAATATGACATTCTAGAAGGCAAGGGAATTGAGTTTACAACTAAGAATCACCTATCCATAAAACTATCTATATTCATTCAGGGAAAAGTATCGTCATGAAATCAAATAGAATTTCTAAGCATTCCTAAAGAAAGAACAGATATGAACAATAAATTTGATGTCCAAATGCAAAATTCAAGAGAAGCCTAAAAAGGTAAATAGAAAGATAAAAATGTAAGAGTCTCAAGAGGGTTGAATTGTTTATATTCCTAAATGGAAAGAGAATATACTTAACCCTTAAAACAATTTTATGGTCATTATTATGGTAGTTAGAAGACATATAAATAGACAGAAGATGTGGTAGTAAGCTGTTTAGTATGATATTCAGAAAAGAAATCTAGGAGTGAAAAAGACTTTGCTATAAACAGAAATACAATAATTCAGCACAATTCAGAGGGAATTATGAAAAACTTAATTATCCATTTCCAAAGAAAGAAATGTTGGAGTAGTAATACAGATGAAAATGTACTATTTATCACTTGATAACTTGGGTATATATTTTGAGATTTTGGTTTTATAAGATTATTTATATACAAAAGTGAATAATATGGACTTTTTTGCATGGTAAAACATATATAACACAGATTGAATTGTTTACCAACTGCAGAAGTGGGGAGAGAAGAAATGAGGGAGACGATTTGGATCATATTACTTTGGAAAACTTGTGTGGAAATTTATTAATAATTTTTTAAAATAATAAAATAAAATAAAGAAACTCCCTTCTAAATGTATATAGTGAGATGGGAATGAAGACAAAAAAGTTTTAAAATATATATAGACAAATTTGTCAAATATATGGGAATATGAGCCATTCCCTAATTGTTAGTCAAAAGATATGAACAGTTTATTGATGAAGAAAATAAAGCAATGTATATATACATACATACATATATATATACGTATATATATATATATATATAATGCTTTAAAACATTATTGATTAGAGAATGTAAATAAAAAAATCTGAGATATCATTACACGGTAACAGACTAGCTAACATGATATAAGGGCAAAATGACAAATGGTGGAGGTAATGTGAGAAAATGAGGACACTGTTGATGTAACCCCTTCGCCTCTCTTCATTTCCATTGGAACAAATTGGAAGTTGGATAATAACTAATAAAATGGAATCCTTAGAACTTATTCATCTATGTGCCAGAATTTTCTAAACAAATCCTATCTTAAGCTATGAGAAAAGTTTAGCTTATTGAGGGCAAATACTTTCACTCTAGATATTGGAGTTTATAGAGGGTCCTAAGCCCAGCTTATTCATCTACACCACTGATGAGTTTGGATATCTTCTGTTTATAGGTTGATCTCCATAGGGATATGGTGTCTCTGAGTATTTTCCACTTCTCAATGAACTGAAAAATAGCAAAATTGTCCAAATCTAGTAACAAAGAAAGAAGAAAACTGAAACTGTGAAAGGAGTTTTATTGTTTATGAAAACACCACCAAAATGATTGGGAATCTTAGCAGAGTCTTACATTTTCAGGAGCTTTTTTCCTTTATTGTGATCATGAAAGGGAAAGGATTTCCATTCTCCCATAAATTTACCTGAATAACTCCTGAATATTACTGTATATAATGTTCTCTTGATTCTGCTTTTTTTGCTTTTTATAATTTCATGTACTTTTCCATGCTTTTTTCTCTAAAGTTAATTTGCTCATAATATCTTACAATGTAGTAGTGTTTTATCACAATTATATGCCACAATTTGTTTAGCCATTTCCCACTTACTGAATCTCCCTTCAATTTCCAGTTCTTTGCCACCACAAAGGGAAGAGCTATAAATATTTTAGAAAATATACATTATTTTCATTTTTCCTTGATCATCTGAACAAATAAATTTAAAAGTGATTACCTGGATCAAAATGTATATAAATATTCATAACATTTTGAGCATAATTCCAGATTACTCACCATATATAAGCACTCATGTAATATATATACATATATATGTGTGTTTTATGTTTTTATATGTGTGTGGATATGAATGGAAGCTGGGTGAAAAGAAAAAAAATAGACTCTATTGTGCCAAGCTCAGGCCCTGAGCCACATAAATCTCATAATCTAAGAGAAGTGGTTGAATATTTACAAAAATATAAATTATCTAATTTAATAGAAAAGGTAATTGAATACTCATATCATCCTATCTTCGAAAAGCAAATTCAGTGAGACATCAATGAGCTTCCTAAGAAAGCTACTCAGGACTAGATAAATTCACCAGTTAATTTTATTAAATATTTTAAGAATAATTAATTATAATACTATAGAAAATATTTGGAAAAATGGGCAAAAGGTTAATATAATCATTTTAAAATTACAAAGACAGTGTTGATAGCCAAACCAGGAAGAGAAAAAACAAGGAAAAATAGATCTATGAGAGCATAGAACTAAGTTAGTAGAAGACCCCATTAAAATATCTATTTATGCTAAAGTTATTATTAGCATCAGGGCATGCTATTTTGGAGGTTTTGAAGGTCATAGAAGGTATCTTATCATCTCGTTTTAACTTATTATTACCTGTAATCCAGAATACCAGTTTATGAAGTTCTGAGATCTTCTTATTGGACAAGAAATTTTTTCTAGCATATAAGAAACTGAAATTTTTACCGAGGTCCTAGCATGATTCCTCCCTTTATGGCTCCTTTGTTGCTGTCTATCTTGACACAAGTATAGATATTCTATGGCTTCAGACTGTATCTCCCTTATTCACCAAAAAAAAGTTTAGTAGACTGTTTTTGCCTAATTCCTTACCTGTGCAAAGTGATTGTACTTTCTCTTACAAAACACATTACTCTCAGAAAAGCTTCAAGAGTAGTTAACTGAAGAAACATGGTCTTCCTTTTGTAGATAAACTGAGGGTCATAATAGTTACCCCGTGTCATGGTGATAATAAGTAACAGTTATGATTTGTATATAATTCCTCTAAAGTCAAATCTAATGTTCTTCCCACCAAACTATACTGTTTCTGTAAGAATGTATTCTAGTCAATATTGCAGAAGTCCAATTTGCACCCATTTTTGCCTGACTATTAAATATATCATTTTGATACTTATCCTCATTTAGTCTACTGCTGCTTGGTTATTTCTACATCAAACTGTCAACAAAACTGATCAGTTTTCTTTTGCTAAATAATATGTATGATATTTTAAAAACAAAGATGCCAGCAGAGTCTTCAGTTGGACTTTATTGCTTAATAGTGGTGACAGATTAGCATAGAGCTATTCACAGTCTCTCCACCAATCCACACACTTTCCTTTTGAAGGCTGAATGATGTGTTCACCACATAGGAAGAAGCAAGGTTATAGCTAGTAGGATTGAAATAGCTCCGAGTTAACTGGACCTCTATGGAAATACAGCATACAAGTCTGGCCTCATCCAAAGCACACTCTAGCCAGTTGAAGTAACAATCTATTAACATAACTGATTAAACACAATGAATAACCTATATTTTAGTGGTTTAAAAGTAATTGATCACCTTGAAGACAAAATCATGATTGCATCCAAGAATGACGGTAGCACACAAGCCTTTTCATATCAAGATCTTTGTCTCATTCAATTTCCTTTCATGAGTTTTTATTACTTTTCTTCTACCTGCATGTCATTGTGCTGGGTATTAAAGTTTCAAAGAAATAGAGGAAATAGTTTCTGCCATTAGGTAGCTTATGTTCTATAGGGAGCTGGGAGGTAAAGTAAAAATACAACAACATGTATACACAGACACACCACATATTGTAAATACTTTTGCAAGAAGCATTTTGGCTCAACAAGATTGCCAGTTACTAGGTTGGAACACAGAATGCAGTGAGGGCATTTGAGCTGGCATGAGACCAAAAGCCAGTTGAGATGTGCTTATAAAAGCAGGAAAACTCGGACCATCAGGGTCTCAATCTTGAGATACTGATGGGAGGAAAGGGTCATCTCCAGATCATCTCTTAGCCAGGTTAGATGTCCAAGCTGTTCATGGACTATTCTGTGCCTATCAGCATTCAGCTTTATTCTTCAATCAGCATCTATAAATCAACATCAATGTACAAAGCTAAATATCAACAAGAAGATCTACAAAACCAAAATCATCTTGGACTGAGATAAACCATCAAGCAATCAGTGTCAGACCTCTGACCTGGCCAGACAGTTTGCCAGGCTGGCTTCAAGCTATCAACTGCTTTACATCTACTGAAGATCCAGCAAACATTCAATATGTTAGATAAGGTTTAGGATTCATCCTTAATCCCTCTTTCCTCATTATTCACCCCAACCTTTTCCTTTACATTATTTGTTATCATTAAATTATTTAATACAAAGAAGCTAATACAGACCTGGTTTATTCTCAGCATTCCAAAGGGAAGTTGTCAATTAGAGATTCATCTGGCAACTATTGAGGGTAATTTTATAATTACTGAATCTTCTAGTTCATATCAACAAATTGAAGTCAGAAATAGAGCTCAGAGTCTATTACCCTTGAAGACATTGTATAATATAATTATTAACTGGGAAAAATCATCATTTCCTCATTAGTCAGTGGTAGTAAGTAGGTGGATCAAGTGAGCTGCTTATTCCTGTTACCTGATTCACTATATTCACATTCAGCTGCAGGGTCATAGAAGCAGTTTCTAAGTAAAACATTTCTATCATTAGGACTTTGTGGGGTTATATAATAGTCATTTACATATATATATATATATATATATATATATATATAT
>NC_058130.1:117644895-117718126 GCF_016433145.1 Gracilinanus agilis | reverse complement strand
ATATATATATATATATATATAAATGGAGAGAGAAATATATATATATATATAAATACATACATATATATATATATATATATATATGGAGAGAGAGAGAGATGTTGTATAAGGAAAACTTAAATAGAGTACACTAGAAAAATGGAGAAACAAAGAAATCTTCTCAGAGGATATGGCTCTTGTCTTGAGCCTTGAAAGAAGAAGCAGGATCTCAGAGGCACAGACTAAGAGGAAGTATATTCCAAGCATAGGGAATTGGTTTTATAAATTCACAGAGGAGGGATATGGATTATTGAGTTCAGGAATCAATTAGGAGTCCAGTTTGGCTTTAACAATAAGGTCACAATAAGTAATATTATGAAATAAAATTGTAAAAGAAAGGAGACAGATTATGGAAAGCATTAAATATGAAAGGAAGGAGTTTGGGTTTGTTTTTCAAACCGATGAATAATGTGGTCTTACATAAGGCAGAGGAATGATATGATCAATTTATGGGTTTGTTTTTTTAAGATTTTTGGGAGAATTGTCTGGAGGATGAATATGAAGATATACTGAAAGCAGGAAGACTAGTTAGGAAACTCTTACAGTGGCAAATGTAAGGAATGATAAGAGCCTACAATGGGGTGATGATTTTATGAACAGAGAGATTAAGACACATTTTAGAGGAATGATGAAGCTAGAAATCTTGTACAACTTATATATCATCTCTAGAGAATGTAAATTATTTCAGGACTAGAACTTTCAGTTGTTTTTTTCTTTGTATACCCATCACATATCACAAAGTCTTACATATTGGTACTTAAGAAATATTTACTGAATTAGATTTGTCATGTGGCTTAAGGTAATATAATTATAAACAACTGAAAAGTTAAAAAAATCCTATAAATGTTTGGTTCACATAGTTCTAAGGAACCAGATAATAATAAAGGAACCAGTTTTATTTTGCTTTTATCTATTCCAGGTAACATAGGCTCAGTCTGGGTTAACAACCAACAAAGAGAAGCAATGAAAATTCAGAATATAAATGACCTGAAATCCAGACATATATGTTAAGTGACTAAGAAATCATTTGTTTTCCACTCTTTTAATTATTCCATCCTTATTTCTTTTTAGTTATATTGTTCTAATATATGGAAATAATTGAATATTATATTCATGAAGAATATTATATTCATGAATATAAATAGCTCAATCATAGTTGTATACAACACAAATACAAAAATGCCACTGGCATCCTAGGAGTGACATATAAAAAAACAACTTTTGACTTTTTTTTAATATTCACTGGATTTAAAGCATATAGTTATATTTCATGTTATAGAATAAGACAATTATTCCCATTAGGATATTCCTGACCACTAATTGTTTAAATACATTCTTTGCTTTCCTGAGATTGACAAAGAAATGAGAAAAAATACTAAAGTAAACTCATAGTTTCACAGAATGTAGACTGAAAATGGCAATACCAATAGCAAAGAAATCCAATTATCCAAGTGAACAGCAACATAGAAATCAGAGGAGACATAGCTAGGATTATATATACCAGCTAATACAGAATGAAGAAGCTCTTCATGGGAGGGAGGTGCCTAAGCTTAATATAGACAGAATTCCATATTTCATAGAAGTAGAAAGTCCTGAAGACTTTAGAGTAGCAAGCTGGGAATAGGGATTTGATGTAAACAACCAGTTCATCTCATATTAGCTTCTCCCCAAGTTTTATTCTCCCTGAAACAACCTTAAGTGGGATTAGCATCAATTGTCTTCTCTCTCAAAGCTCAAAGTCAGAAGTGTCAAAAGGGATGGAAGAGTGGGTAGCTGAGTAGCTCAGTGGATTGAGAGCCAGGCCTAAAAATGGCAGGTTCTAGGTTCAAATCTGGCCTCAGACACTTCCTATCAGTGTGACCCTGGGCAAGTCACTTAATCTCCATTGCCTAGTCCGTAGCATTCTGCTGCCTCAGAACCAATATATAGTATTTATTGTAAGATGGAAGGGATTTTTTAATTTAAAAAAAGAGATTTTTAAAAAAAGGGATGGAAGAACAAAATACATTCAAGAGATCTGAGGAGACTTCTAATACCTGAAGAGAGTAGAACTGTTTTCATTGAACTTGCACAAATTCTGCTCTCTCTCACACACAAGTATGGGCTATTAAGATCCATAAAAGAAAACAGAGTTCAATACTAACGGGCTTTGGATTTGAATTATATCAGAAACAGAAATTCTTGACTGTAGCCCTTAAATGAACACACAATTAAAAACAACCATTAAAACAACAAATAGTGTTGTAATGGTGTCTCTCTAGACATTCTAATGGTGCCTTTCTGGGCATCTTATTTACTCATGAAAGCTTACCATTTTCTGAACTCCAAAAGAGCATAAACTCCATGAGAGTGGGAATTGCTTCACTTTTGTCTTTATATTCCTATTACCTAGCATAGCACTTTGCACAGAACGGGGACATAATAATATATATTGAATTCCTCCTGGTAGCCTCTGATGCTACTGCCCTTCATCACTTTAAACGTGGACTATTGGAATGATTACTAGTTATCTCCCTGCTTCATTTCTATTCCAATCCATTTTCAATTCATCTGTCAAAGGGACAGGCAGTGATAAGCCAGGGTATCCATATTTCTAGTAGGTAAATTTAATTGATTTCCCCCACATCTCCAAAACAAGAAATATGCCATGAGTTATTGATTGACCAAGGGAGATAAATCATATAGTATGTGATGTAAAATCCTGGTAATATTACAACATAATGTTGTTGTTTCTTACTCATCCAAGGGCATAAAAAGGTATATTCATGTAGAGCTTGAGTTCATCCCACTATGTAGATGTCTCAAATCCATTTGAGTTGCTATACTACTCTATGATGATGAGACAGGATTCCATGTGTGTAACAGGGATCTGGGAAATTTAAGGGGAAGAATATCTACTTGAGTTGCTGATTTCCCATTTTATGATGCCTAGGTCAGCAACATTTTGCTAATTGGTGAATGAAAAATGAGTATCTCTTTGAATTCCTATATTAAATGCAAATGAGAAGGAAATCTTCCTGAATTATGCTCAGAAAACTACAACAGCTGAGGAAAAGATGACCTACAGAGGAAAAGTTTTTGGTTAAATTCACATGTTACCTCATGTACTGTGGCTAAAACCTAAGACTCAAATGTCTTACTTTCCTAAATTATCTCTATATTTCTACTTGTAATAGTACTAAATGATCTAGTGATTACTGAAGAGCAAAATCATATTGATTTACTGAATGCAGCAAAGCTGACATAGGAATCTATTTTGATTTCCTTCCCAGTATCTAATTTTAGATTCCAAATTAATTTGTTATTCTATAAGAATCACCTTCTTGAAAAATAGGTAATATTGCTGCCTTTCCTAATTATCTCCATTTTTGCCAACCCCAATTCTAGTACTAACCCATGTAAAAAGACAGCATAGCTTAGGGGACAGTGTGTGTCTTAGTGATTAGAGGACATGGGTTTAAGCTTTGCCTATACCCCATATTGACTTTGACTCTAGGCAAATCGTTTAGCCTCTCAGTAACCTAGGAAACTCTCTAAGAGTCCTGTATTGGTTAAGGACAATTTCTCATCAGAGAGCTTTCTCTATAGATTAATGTATGATGTAATCTGTTACTATAAATTGTCTTTTTATTTTAATTACCCAATTTATTCAGAAATTAGGCACTATAAGATAATGGATTGATAGCCAACACTGCCTTGGATTCAGAATGATTCTGTTTGAATTCTGCTACTGATACAATGGACAAACACATAGATTTGTTCTTCAAAACTATAAATAGTAGTTATTTTTTTAAACTGCAGAGTATTGGGGAGGTACAAGAAAGATAATAATTAGGATGCAAGAGTGAAGAAAATAAATATTTCAAAATGTTTTTTTTTTTGAAATGTGGAAAACAGAAAGAAATGGTCAAAAATGTTAACTTTGAAACTAAGACACTGGGTAATTTCAAAGGAAGAAAACTGAGGTACTGTTAAAGCTTTGCTAGTGTTATTTTGATAATAACAGATATGTAGGGGAAGCAGATAATTATTCCAGGGCCAGTAACCTCCAAGACACAGACAACAGATTGACAGGCTTCAGTAGAAGGGAAGGGTTAGACACTCCTGACTCTCAAACCCCTCCCCCTAAGCAGTTGATTTTCATTTGGGATAATGGAGACTGATTGAGGTACTTCTGGTAAGTTTCTGGTGAAGCTGAATTTCAATGATATTCCCCTTTCTTTAACTTATATTCCCTTCAGTTCTGATAGAGGGCTGAATAGTAATTAATTATCTAAATGTCATGAGCAGAGATGGATATGATCTTCTTAAACAGACAGCTGGCAGGATTTAAGTTAGATGACCAGACTTGAGCAGTGAGTATCCCCAAATAATTCCCAGGCACAGATGTTGAAGGTAAAGCTTATATTAAGAAGGAAGGGAAAAGCTAGAGGGGGTAATAGGTTTTAAATAAGGAAAAGGTGACCCTGATCTGTTAGGTTGAAGCTGCCCTTTCCCCCCACAGGAGGGGGTGAAGGGCCCTTGGCTAAATTGGCTCTTTTGCTAATAGTTAATATTTCTAATCACTAAACCACTAAATAATTGTTATATTGATATTGACAAGGATTAACCCTACAAAGCCGGCTAACCCCTGAGTAGAAACCATGATGGCTTAGCCAAAATGGCCCTCTCAGGAGAACCCCCAAGTCAGGAGCAGTAAGCAGTGTGTCTTCTCACCTCAACCCCTAGAAAGCAACTGACTCAACCCTTCTCAACTGTCCCCTCACCCAAAGTTCTCCAGGGGGGGTACCCTGGAATTCTGGGTGAGGTTGACCCTGTATTTTGCAGGGATTCCATGCTGCCATCTCTACATAACACTAGTAACAAAATCTGCAGATTTAGTACTGGCATGCCCACTAATGATAATGTGTCCTCATGAAGTAGAAGCATTATAACTAAGACATAGAATATAGACATTCTCTGACCAAAGACTTAAAAGATATGAAATAAGTTTATTAGGCAATGAAAACATCACTTTAAAATGCATCACAACACTCAATCCTGCTACCAGTACTACTGGAGCAATTCAGACAGCCTTGGAAGGTCCATTCCAAGTACTTTTATCACCACCTACAACAATCAAAATAGGAAAAAAGGCATTGGGGGTTTGTTGTTCTCATGTGAAAAAAATGTCTTCCATCAAAAATAATTGACTACATGCATCAAGGATAAGACTACAAAGACAACTGGACACTATTTTCAATGTCATTGAACGCCTGAACTTATATTTTGCTGTTCAATAAAGGTTTGATTTTCTTGTACATAAAGGTTTGATTTTGAAATAAGAATGAGTAATACCAAATAATTAAATGTATAATTTATGTTATGTTTTAGTGATTTCTGTTTATAAATGATTATTATTAATATACTTTTAGGATTATGGAAAAAGTTAAAATAACTAAATGATACATAAATGACAAAATGCTACAAAGTGTTATAAGCGTTGATCAATACCCACCTCAGGTTAGATATTATATTTATATAATGTTCTTGTGTATATATATATGTGTGTGTATGTGTGTGTGTGTGTGTGTGTGTTTACATAGTAACTGTAAGGTGAATTTGTATTAATATCTTTAGGTTCTTATTTCTGCATAGTCAGAATTGTTATTCTGTAAATGTAAATAATTGTAATTGTATATAATTTGAGATTTGTATGTTGCAAGATTTGTTTGCTCTCTTCCTTTCCTTCTCTCTTTCCTTCTCCCTGCTTCTAAAATAGAGTATAAGATAATTTTGTTTGAAAGTTCCACTGGGGAGACTGGTATCCCAAAGGATTTCAGGGGGGATAAGTTAAAGGAGTTTTTTAATCTCCCTCTGTCTCTTTAAGATCAGAATTTCTAAGTAAGAGTTGCACAGCTGAGAATAGTACTGACAGACTTTTGTGAGAGTGGGCTAAAAATTCTGTTACCTAGGAGACAAGGAAGATATATAAGGAAGGAATGAGTTGACATTTGGGTTTTTTTCCTCAGGACTTTGAAGGAACAGGAGTGTATCTCTGAGGGGGCTTTTACCTCAGAATTATTTTTTCTCAGGATTTCCTAGAGAGCAGGAGCTCTGTCTGTGTCTTTGTGAAGGGCATTTTTACTACTCACAGTTGGAATAGAGAAATGGATTTAAGGAGGTTTAGATGATTATTGATTAGTTTAGGTAGGCTGATAGTGGATAAATTTAGGTAGACAATTTATAGAATTTAGGCCTGGTACAGGCCAAGCTGAAGAACCTGTCCTTGAAAACAGTTAGAAAAGGTTTTTTTAGAACTTTAGTTATAATCATAAGGTATTAGAATAATAATCTTACCTTCCTCCTTTCTGTTTTCTATCTAAACTTCTTCTAAATTAAACTTAGTGTTTTTATCAAACTGTTCTCTTTACTTTTTTGTCAAACTCCTACCAAAATTAACCTTTAACAGTACCAATAACTATGATTTTAAAAAAATATTTCAAATCAATAAACTTCGTAGAAATACAAATTAAAACAACTGTGAAGTCCCACCTCATTTTTGTAAAAAGTTACAAAGGTGATGGAAGACAGAAATATCAAATTTTAGAAGAGTGTGTTCTAGACATTTTGTAAAGTAATTTGTATCTATGAACAGAGTTACTAAGTTACATAAACATTTTTACCTATGTATACACTACTACCAGCCATTAATACCAAAGAAAGAGAAGAAAGGTGGAATGGAAAAAATGTACAAAATATTTATTGCAGTTTATTTCATACTAGAAAAAAAAGAAAATGGAAACAAGGGATGATGTATGGAAATTCTCCATTACTGAAAAATAGCTGAACAAATGATAATCTATAAATGTTATGGAATTAAAATTTTTTAAGTAAACTTGGAAGATTATCTGATGTAGAATGATCAGAATAGATCATTCATTATCTGAAAAGATAATGATTAGTACATTGAAAACAGCATTGAAACAGTTTAGAACTCTGATTAATGTAAGTATAAATCATTCCAAGAGGACTGAAGTCCAACCATATCACTCACCTCCCACCTTGGAAGTGACAGATATATAAAATGTAAAAACAAAACATGAATGTATAGTCATGACAAATGTGGAAATTATTTTAATGAATTACTTACTCATTGTTAGGATTTTGCATTTTTTAAATTGCTTAATGTGTGGAAGTGGGTATAATGGGAAGAAGAGATAATAAATGATTATTTCAAAAATAATATCAAAATAATTCTATTTTAATGTTATATTCAAATAATAAATTCATGTATTAATATATAGAGACACTTGAAAGTTGTAAGGTGATACCAGAATGGATTCAATAGGATGCATAAGAACATTTAACTGTTTTATGCAATATTTTATTTTTATTTACATAACTCCCTATGTAAGCATAGAGGATTCCTATTTTTCTCTCTTTAATTCCAAGATTTTTAGGTATCCAAGAGAGACAGAAATGCTGATATGGATTTGCTATAAGAGATTTATGCTATAAGATTTGGGTGAGATGCTGTCATGCTTTGACACCATGCTGGTAGAACTTTTAAAAGGTTCTCTATAGGCACATGGACTTTCTTTTTTTTCTTTAAGGATAGCATGAATAGAAAAAGCTTTCTTTCCTCTGCTGATCCCAATAATATTACTTAACCTTTGGCCAGACATGAAAAATACAAATTATAACAATAAAAATAATATCAATGATGTTGCTACTAATGATGATGATTGCTGTTTATTTCCCAAGACTTTAAAAGAATATTAAACTCATTCTTTTGAGTATTGCAAAATTATTCTTCCTTATCTGAAAGTTGTTCCAAGGTCAAAAGAAACTTCATGTCTACATAGCACATACATCCCAAAAGAGCAGAATGCAGGATAACAAATTCAAATTTAGGCTTACTGATTTCTAATCAATTTATAGTCCATGATAGCACTTACTCAGCAATGATTATCACCTACAGTTGTTTTAAAAAGAAAAAAAATCTTATTTTTATAATTTCCTTTTCTGCAAAAGGAATGTTCCTTCATCTTTTAAGAAATGCATTTGTGCTTCCTCCACTTTCTCAGGATGTGTCAGCAGAAGTGTTAAAGCAGTCAGATTTAAATCTCCTAAAATAGCCAACCAACGAAAAGAGATGTGGTCTTTTAATTGGTGCCAGATTTCATAAAATGAACTCTAAGAAAAAATAATTTTGCTTGTTTTATGATCCTGGTGATATATAAATGCGGTTACCTCACAACCTGGAGAGTCAAAAATCTGCAGGGCCTTATTTTCTTGTTGCTTGATACAAAAACTACATCATGGAAAAATGTAAAAACTGATTGATTTTTTCTCAGTTTGAAGCAGGGGAATCTTTATTGAGTTCTAAGCAGCTACATTTCTAAGAATTAAAATAAACAAAAGCATCTTATTAAAAAAATGTTTAATAGTTGTAACGTTTCTAAATGGGAACTACATGTATTACATAAGATCTCACTTATGTTTTGAATATTGATCATAGCACCTCTGTTTTATTCTTTCATTTGTAAGTGTATTAATTATCTATACCTACATCTATTTATGTATCTACCTTCTGGGTTTAGGTGAAATAGCATGTCCTTGTTTACATGCATATGTGTATACTAGCATTTAAACAATTGAAATATGTCAACCTGTATGTGTATTTGTTGTAAAATAATAAGATCATAGAGGCTATCTAGTTCATAAGCTTTTCCCATCCCTTCTCAGTATTTATGGGTAAGCATATATACAAAAATATATACACATATGCATATATAAATGCATATAGATATTGATGCACTGCATAATATACACATTTGTGGATATATATGTGTAGCTTAAATATTATAATTGGAAAGAAAATGAGACATATAATCACTCAAGCCAGAGTGAGAAGCACTTTACAAGAAGATACTGGTTTTATTAAGATAAATTTAGCAGTTGAAAGTGATTTCCTTGATGGAAATGAAGATTGCTGTGTCCAGATGATTAAATGAGTAACAAAATGCCTAAGAAAGTATCTCTCTGGACCTTGTTGAAGTCACAGGCTACTCTCCCCCTACCCCCATTCCCTTACCTTCTCTTTAAAGAACACACACAGAATATCTTAAATCCTTTGGTTTGATGTATAAATTCTGGAAGCTCTATTTTAGCATGGAGAGAGCTTAAGATGAGGGAAATAGAACTTTACTTGGAGCAAGGAGGCTTGAATTTGAGCTGTATATCTGCCACAAATGCAGCAGAAATAAGCCTCAAATTCAAGTCAATATATATAACCTTAAAACAATAACTCCTTTCCTCTAACTATCTTTATCTGTAAAATATGAGATTCTTGTGAGATTATTTTCATATATTTTCTGGCTATAAGTTATATGACTGGTTTTTAAAAATAAATTTCATTTTTGAATCCTATTTATAGAATTAGCTTAAAAAAACGAGAAGCAGTTTTCTTGGTGTGTATCTAGTTAGTGCAATGATTCCTCAAAACAATGAAGCTTACCACAGGTGAATTGCTTTGGTACCACAATTACCAACATTTGGGCCTGGGAAAAAGTATGAGCTATTTAAAGTGAAAAGGATGACTAATGGTGAATAATTTGACTCTCCACAACTTCCTTGTCTCTTCACTATTTTGGGGTAATTCTCCAAGCCTTGCTGCATTTTCTGGGCTTCCTGAGAAAGAAGTGGGTGTTGTCATTTCTCCCCAACAGAGGGAACGGATAAGGAGGGAAACACTGTGCTGGATGATGTCTTCCTTTCCCTTGACACCTCATATCTTATTCTAAGCTTTGGTATAGTCTGCAATGAAAGTCGATCACTTCGCCTGTATGGGTTGTGAAGATATGGCCATTCAGAAACAACCCAGCACCATATCTAATATAGTAGCTATTCAGGTATTCTGTCCAATCACCCTATAGGAATTTTGAGAGACAAGGTTTATTGATCTTGGGTGACTTGTCCAATTCCTCTCAAGAAACCTGAAACTCAAAAAAATTCAGAGGGTAGAATTTGTTTTCTCATCTCCAAGAATTTTATTTTTTTAATCTTTGTTTTAATGCTTGTTCTTACAGTTAGATGATAACAGCTTTGATGGGAGTCTTTGTTGAGCTATGTAGTGCAAGTAGCTGGAAATTATTACTTTTATATATAAAATTCCAAAAGAAGGGATTACTACCTAGCCAAGTTGTATTCGATCACTATAAAAACCAGTTTACAATTCAGCAAGTGTTACAACTACCTACTTTTATGTCTATCTAAATGTTTTTATTGGGGGTTAATTGGCAATAGGGCTCAAATAAAACATTGCAAACATCTGGAAGCATAGCTTTGGCAGTTTAATCATAGTACTTTCAAAAATATACTCAAAGGAGCTGTGTGCATGGCTTCCAACAGTATTCAGAATGTGTACATTCTGCCTTTGAACCATATTTAGTACAATTAAGTGGATATTTGGATCAATGGAAACAAAACTATTTTCACACGTAGGAATTCTCTTTTTTTCCCTATTGCTGCCACATTTCCCTTTCAGTAGAATAACTATAACGAAAACAAAACAAAACGAAACAAATGGTCTACCTGTAAGCCTAGCTATTGGTGAAGTTTAATTGTTCAGTTTTATAGTTTGTAGTTTGCACCTTAATAAGGGACAATCTATATTAATTCATTGCATTTTACATGAATAATGAGCCACCAATCTTGCTATCATTCATGTGTTCTTTTTGTTCCCACAGATACCACCTTAGTTCAAGCTCTCTTTATGTTTTTCTTAAATCTCTTTCCCAACATGCTATTACCTCCACTTTTGTCTTAATTAATTAGTTAATCTACATGAAACACTACTTTATGCCATTCCACTGCTCTTGAAATGACTTTGGTTCACTCAAATCTATATGAGAGCAGCCAGAACACATTAGAAAGGGGGCTGGCTCTGGTATCAGCAGAGCTATATTCAAATCTTGCCTCCGATTGTTACTGTATATATTGTTGAACAAGGTTCTCCAACCATATGAGTTTCAGTTTCCTTATTGATAAAATAGGGATTCTACTAAGACCTTCAATTGACTCATTTGCCAGATCGTTGTAAAGTTTCAATGAGAATTGGGATATGTTTGTAAACTCTAAAGGTCTATCATTGGATTTCATTTATTATTTTTACCTCCCTCTAATTTCTCCATTCAAAAACAAAAACAAAGCATTCTACCTGTTAAAGTATCTCATCACTTATTTTAATATAGTCTGAATTACAGGAAATCAATCAGTAAGAATTGATTAAGTGCTTACTATATACCAAATATTGTTCCACTGTAATGGAGTTGTGGAATATGCCCAGATCACAGAACAATAGAAGCGCCCACATGAGGGATGACAAGGATATGCTTTGGGGAGACCTGAAGACTGGCACACACATGGACATTTTGTGTGGGCCTACCGTGTGCTTGGGAACAGCCTCTATTTACTGTAGCTTCAACTAACTATGACTGTAAATTTATGTTCCTGAAGCCCAGTAGTTGTCATTTATTCCTATGGTGTTTACAGGAGAAGGAATCATTCACTCATAGCATAGACACAATGCAGTGAGATCAGAAAGTTCTGAGGTCTACCTTTTCCTCACCCCGTTATGTCTTCTGTCTGAGAAATGAATTTAGAATTTTAGTTATTTTAGTTTGTTGGTTTATACCTTTAAGTCCTAGGAATTCAGCTAAATTGTGAACCAAATCTCATCCCCTATCAAGAGACTGAAGTATTATATGGGAAATTATGTCCTTAAGATGTTGGAAGGATATATGTGTATATATATATATATATATACATATATATATATTTTTTAAATTATACCTATGAATTAAATATTCCTACATAGAACCTAATCTGTTAAGTGGTTAAATGGAGCTAGAGTGCGTGATCTCCTGAAATTGGAGGAATACCATTCCTGGGAATTTGAAATAATGACAGAGATGAGAGGCCTCACAACCATATAGGGGGAGGCAATCAGAGTATCCATTCTTTGCAAGCCACTGGGGATAAAACACAGAATAAAACAATTCTGTTCTCAAAGAGCATGTAGTTTCAGAGACTATGCAAGTATATACATATACTTGCATATGTACATATATACAGAATAAATATAAGAACCATATATACAAGATAGTTAAAAGATGGTGGGGAAGGAGAATAAGACTGATATAACGAATAATAAAGGAAGGTTTCATTTAGAAAATGATACTTGAACTGTCTTGGAAGGAAAAGAGAAGTTCTTAAGGCAACTGAGAGAAGGGAATATGTACCAGCTGTGGGAGAGACAATGTAAAGATATGGAGACGAAAATGGAATGTTGTGTATAAGCAATAAAGAAAAGGGTATTTTAGCTAGACAGAAGCATGTAGGAAAGGGAATAATACACTATCAGTCTAGAAAAATAAATTGAGGCCATGTTATGAAAAGCTTAAAGAACTAAAAGGAATAATTTCTATTTGATCCTGAGGCATTATGGATCCACTTGGAATTCTTTAGGGGAGAGCCACAGATCAGTGCTTTAGGAAAATCATTTTGGAAGGAGTTTGAAGGATAGAGGAGAATTGGAAGAGACTTAGGGCAGAACAACCAATTTGGAATCCACTCCAATATTCTAGGAGAAAGGCGAAGAGGGCCAAAATGAAGCCAATAGCTACTTGGACAGAGAGAAAGTGTCAGATATCAGTGACAAGCTGGAAGAGGAAATGGGAAAATTTGAAAAATGATTGTATATATGATGTGAGGGAAGTAAGGAATTAAGAATAACACTAGACTCCTGAACATGAGAAACTGGAAGAATGATGGGCCCTTCAACTAAAATAGAGAAGTTTTGAAGAGGAATGGATTGGGAAGTATAGAGAAAAGAAGGTGTGCTGTAGACATATTTCATTAAAGTTGTCTCTGGAACATCCACTTCGAAAAGTCCAGTTTGGCATTTTGCATCTGAAACTCAGGGAGAGATTCAGGCACATTAAAGATTTCTATGTCATTAGGATGAAGATGATAAATAACTCCATGTAAACTTTTTGAAAGAGAGACACAGAGACAGACAGAGACAGAGACAGAGGCAGAGATAGAGAGAAGGGGCTCAGTCATGACATTGGGCAAAATCCAATTAGAGAGTATAAAATGGAACCTGGTCTAATAGTAACTCCCTAAACAGATTTTGAAGGTAGGGAAACTATAAGAATCATCATTCCTTTACTTGTACTGCTTTGCTTCAGCCTGATACACCTTCCTTCTCATTTCTGCCTTTAAAAACTTCCCCACTGTCCTTACATCCTTAAAGACCCAGCTCAAATGTCACCTCAGATGAGATCCTGCAGATACCTGTATATTGAAATCCTTTTTTTTTTCAAGCTGCATTTTAAGTGTCACCTCCTCCATGAAGCGTTCCCTCCCAGCTACAAGTGATTTATTCTATATTACATTTCTTATAGCACTTTGGCTATACCCACTATTTTATGATTGCCATGATTCACGTTATATGAGATCTATTTGTGATCATGCCATAACCCTCTTATTAAACTTTTAGCTTTGGGAAGATCTAAATCTTAGACCCTAAAGCCAGTTTTGTTGCCTAGAAAGAACGCTTTTCCCCCTTTAATAAATGTTTGATGAATTAAATGAAGTCTCCATTTCAGCTTATAACCACCTAAGGGGTATGTCCAGGCTTTATGTATCTCTATATACATTACAGTTTCAAGCTTAGTAGTCTCCAAATTTTTGTTGAAAGGAAAAAAAAGAATGAATGAATGAATGAAATGCCCTAGCATCCCATGACCTTGGAAAAGATCTGGTATATGTCAAATAAATTTCACCGAGTCTGCTTTAAGTTGGAAGACATAAATATTCTTTATATTTTACAATGAGGTAATTTTACCATCAAATTTTCAGGCTGAATTAACTTAAAGGAAAAAAAAGGAAGAATGAAAAGAAAAGGGAGAATAAAGCCCATGGAGCTCCCTGCAGGGAACTCAACACATCTTTTCCCATTTATTTCATAATCACACAAAATGGAGGCACAGAGCTGACATCTTTACTTTGTAATCGTGTGCCAAATGAAGGGCTGTGAATCACTTCTAGCTCGAATATTTTCTATTATTCACCTTATTTAATAAACTGTCACTTGAAAGGAGGCCTGATAAGCTTTCCCACAATGAATCAAAGCAAAGCTATGCCTTCTTCCTTTATTATGCATGCTACATTGGGAGCTAATGAAGCATAACCTCTGAGATGATATTTTTATAGATGAAAGAGACATCATGTCACATATTCTATTTATTTCATCAGCCCCTCATAGCCAACACAAAACACAATGATTGCCTGGCACTTCATCTCTGACAGATGATGGGCATTCTTGCTGATGCCTTGTCTAATAGTTTCCTACCATATGTGTAGTTTAGGTACTAACCATGAATGAAAAAATAAGAAGGAATAAATGGCCTGCATATCATGGCATAATTAATTAAGAGTTGTAGTGGGAATAATCCTGACTAATCCATTTTACACAGCTTGATATTTTCCTCAATATCACATGCTGCCTGGAAACTGTAATTTTTTTTAGCAGTTGTGGTACCAGATAATTTAATTTCCATGGGGATTTTACTATTATGGGGAAAACCACAAAACCCATTTAAGGAAAATTATAAAATCATCTTCTCTTTAGGTAATACTACATGAGTTATTAACGAGTATCAAAGAGAATACTGCAGTAAACAAATGTTTTCATTTGTTCATTTTGCTTTTAGAAAACCAATATTTTGGGTTGCTTTGAAATTCATTTTAGGTGTAAATTTTATTAGATGACATAGTGCCATCAGTAATAAATAGCATTTCCTATTTATAGAGGCAGATAAAAAATTCTATAAACTATAAAACAAGACATACATTAAATATAACTTTTAAAGATTCCTAATTTAACTTTTAATGTTGAAAATTGAATAGAATGGTAACATAGCAAAACCTTGCTTCATGCAACTCATAGATCAACAATATTAACAAAAGAGCACTTTTCCTATATTTAGAGTATATTTACAGGTTTCAAAAAAACAAAAACCATAAATGCCTATTTGCAAATTATTAAGACATTTGATTCTCTAGAAATGAAAACTTTCATTTTATGATCTATCTTGCATCCCTATAATTGATTATTTAGTTACTCGTCCTGCTTACCTAATAAAAACTTTATATGTTCTATTTGGAAGCAGAAGATAACACTTATGTCAGAATTACAATACTATCAAAGACATCTTAGGAACACGATCATGGGGAGAATTTCTCATGAGACTTCACAACCAAATTAGAGGGCTAAATCAGAGTAGAGCAATAAACTAGAAAATTGCATCCTATGTTCATGTTTTAAAGATGTATTTGGAATTTACAGTGAAAACAACAGAACTTTGGAAGGCTTTATATTTTTATAGCTATAAAGACCCATAGTAGTCACTTAGTCCAGCCCTTTCTTTTTTTACTGGTAAGTACAGAAACCAAGAAGAATGATTTGCCTAAGGGCACACAAGCAATTCATGCTGCAATGGCAAAATTTAAACCTAGAGCATTAAATCAAAATACACTTTTTTCCAGAGGGAATAAATATGGGCTCTAACTACACTAGCCCTTTAATCCTCTATTCTGGACCTGTCCTTTTTATATGAAAGGAAGTTTCTTTAAAAGTATTTCAGAAAGAAATTATGATTGAAGTATTATAATTCCAAATAAAGTTGGGTCATTTGAGAAAACAAAAACAGAACAAAACAAAAATAAACAATTTCTGTCAGTTTCAATTCCTAACTAGAAATTTTATAAAAGAAAATTTGGATTACAACTGAAATTTTATTTTTTTATGAATGAACAGTTGTATTTTTCCTTGAAAAATACTGAAATCTTCCACAGTTAACATGAACATCGGAAAGAGTTCTAAATGGAAACAACTTGGCAGTTCTTAGGGAATGAACAAACATTCTACAAATTCCATGTAAGACTAGGTACACCTTAGGTATCACCATCAGCATTAAAGTGCCACTTCTATGATTTTACAACTCTGAAATTCCCTCCACTGGTCATTATTTCATTTCTTTAGAAAATCTCCCCATTTTGTTACTCTTGAAACCCATTTTTTATTCTCAATTCAATTTCTAACAGTTTCATCTTTTTACACTTCTCTCATCACCCTTATTCACCTATTACTTTCTTCCCTTCATAGTCTCAACTCTATAGTTGAACAATGCAACTTTACATTCTCGTTTCCCACTGAAAGATGTTGACATCACAATACCTGATGTCGCATATAGAGTCATGGACTGAGAAATTAAAAAGATAGAAATTTATATCCTGATTCTCACTGATTAACTCAAGGACCATGGTAATGTCTTGAGGGATGGGAAGCAGACAAAAGGTCAAAGTAGCAAGAATTTCAGCTGAGATTTACCCCATAAGTCCTCCAAGCAGAACAAGAGTCATTTTTCCAACTAAGGTCAGCATAAGGAGATAGACAAAGAGGTTCATTGACCTCTCTGGGTTCTTAATGATTAGTGCAAGAAGAGGTTTAGTATAGTAGAATTTAAACTTGTGAAGGGTACAAAAATAGGTGTCAAAATTAGCTTCTGTTGTTCATTGCTCAGTTTCAGGTTGCAAATCCAGGGTGGTCTGAAGACATGATCTGTGCTTTGAAAATTGTAGTCCAGCAAAAAGCATGATTCTGAACACTAGGCTGTATGCCAGTTGAAGAACAAATTTAGAAAGAAGTAGAAGTTGACCCTTAAACAAGAAAAAAGGGAGTTCTTATTCCTTACTTCCAGACCAGCCTAAAATCTACAAGCGCAAAAATCAGGACATGTATCCCAGATAAAAGGAAATCATCCACTTTAGTCCCTCTAAATCAGCACAGTAGAGGCAGCTGGGTAGCTCAGTGGATTGAGAGTCAGGCCTAGAGAGGAGAGGTCCCTAGCTTTAAATCTGGCCTGAGAGGCACTTCCCATCTGTGTGACCCTGGGCAAGTCACTTGACCCTCACTGCCTATCCTTACCACTCCTCTGCCTAGGAGCCAATACACAGAAGGTAAGGGTTTAAAAAAGTTAATTAAATCAGCACAGTTTCTCAGATAGCTAATAGTTACTTAGTCTAGCAGTGGTCTACTTGTATTCCAGTCAGTTTCCCTGAGAATTTTCCTAGTAGATTATTGCTGTACTGAGAGACAAGCCCATAGGATAATTGAGAGATTTAAATCTAAGGAAAGAACTTACACAGTTCAGACCAAAATGCAGAAATCAAATTTTGTACAGATTGCACCTCTTTAGGAACACTCAAAGTTTATAGAAAACTAACCTGAACAGTCCCTGAGATTCTATAATAAAATAATATTCGATATCCCATGAAACTAAGTACACAGGTCAGCCTAGATATCCCTTCCAAAAGAGTACTCTCTGACATCAAATCCAAAGTCAGGAAGTGAGCTAGAAACATAACAAAATAAACACCAAAAAGAATCCCATCATAAAAAAAGCTATGGTGGCAGGAACACTGAATGTACAAACCCTAAAAAAGTATCAAATGGTTCCGAAAGTTCTAAAAACAAAGTTGCAAAGAAAAACATTGCTTGGGCATAAGTTGAACTAAAATATTCTGGAAAATTGAAGCAAGCATCTTTTAAAATTATTTTAGTGTATTTTTAATAAATGAAATGAGAGTTGTAGATGGGAAAAATGAGAATATTGGAAGAAAGAATTGCAAAGGGAAATAATAGCTTCACAGACAACATATATGATCTTAGTGTATTAATAAACTACCTGAAAACAAGGATGAAATAAATAAAAACACTTGGGTTTCCACTAGAACTCTGAATTCTGGGGTTACAAAGCAAAAAGCAAACATTGTTCCATCCCTCAAGAAGCTTACAATCTAGTAGAAAAGGTATGAAGATGAAAAGGGAAGTTATTAGAAGCTGAGAATATAAAGAAAGGCCTCCTTAGCTGTGTTTGGATGGGATTCTAAAAATGGAGATGAAGAGACAGAGAATGTCAGATATGAGGGAAAGCCAGTCTAAAAGCAAAATATATGAAGATGGAGAACTCATGCACACAACTGATATTATATAAATGCTAACTTTGTGCAAGGATCTACGTGAAGTACTAAGGATATAATAAAAGTCAAATAGAGTTCCTTACCCCCAAGGAACTCACAATTTAATGTGGAAGACAACATTCAAACAAATATATTCAAATCAAGCTATATACAAGAATAGTAGGAAATAATTCAGGGAAGGGATTAGAAATAAGAGGGCATGGGTGGAAACCTCCATTAAAGATAGAATTTTAGTTGGAAATTAAAGGAAGACAAAGAGGATACTAGTCATATGGGAGGTGAGAGAACACTCATTCTAGATCTGGATTACCAGAATTGTGAAAGGATGTTAGATCTCAAAAGAACCCCTGTGAGAACTTGCAGAAAAGTTTAAAAAGCAAATAATAAGAGAAGTGAGAAAACAACAACTGGGGAAATCCATTTCACTTATGAAATCAACTCCATAAAAATGAAAATGGACCAAAAGAAAAGGTAGACATAAAAATACTTTAAAGGAAACAATTATGTAAGGAATAGTTTGCCCAAATGGAAATGAAGAGGGGAAAACAGTGAAGGAAACAAATCTTTAAAGAGTATGATTGGCCAAATGCAAAAGAAAACACAAAAATGTGAGGAAGAAAATATCTCTCTAAAAATTATAACTGGACAAAAAGTTGCTAATGAAACCATATGATATCAGAAAACAATAAGACAATTTTAAAAAGTAGAAAATAATCTAAAATATCTTACTGGAAAAAGTAACAACCTGGAAAATTGAGAATTATTGGACTACCTGAAAGTAGTGATCAAGAAAAAAGGTTGGACATCATAATACAAGAAATTACCAAAGAAAACTGTCCAGAGATCCTCGAATAAGAAAATAAAATTAAAATTGAAAGAATTCAGAGATCATATCCAGAAAGAAATCCTCAAATGACAACTTTCAGGAATGTAATAGCTAAATTCAAATGCCCCCAAGACAAGGAGAAAATCCTGCAAATAGCCAGAATGAAACAATCCAAATATCATGGTGCAACAATCAGGATTACACATGATTTAGTAGCTTCTACATTAAAGTATTGGAAGGCATGGAATATGATATTCAGGAAGGTTAAAGATCTCGGTTCACAACCCAGAGTCACCTTCCCAGCAAAACTGATTATATTATTTCCGTGGGGGAAATGGACATTTAATAAGATAGAAGATTTCCAAGAATTACTGAGGAATTAGCAAGACCTAAACAAAAAAATTAAAGGCCAAATACAAAAAAACAAACAAAAAAAAAAAAACAAGAAGGCCAAAAAGATAAATAAGAAAGAGAAAATTTAAGGGACTCATTAAAGTCAAAATGTTTATATTTCTACATGGAAAGTGAATTTCTGTAATTCTCAAAAATTACTCTTAGTAGTAGAGAAGACAGAAGGAAAGAGGGTGGGGAAGTAAGTTGATTATGATGATATGATACATGGTGACCTATGATGATATAATGCCTATGTAAAATATGATAATATGAAATGACATGCATGTATATGATATGTGTGCATATAGCATGATATGTAAATAAATCAAGAGGTTAAAGGGAGAATTTCATTGAGAGAAAAGGGAAATGAGAGATAGAATAGGGTAAATTGAATAACATAAAGAGGCATGAAAATTATTATAGAGAGAGGAGGATAAGAATGGTGACAGACAATACTTAAACTTTACTCTCATTGTAACTGGCTCAGAGAGGGAAAACAAATATACTTATTGAGGTATAGAATTATATCTTACCCTACAGAGAAGTAAAATGGGAATAAGACAAGGGAAGGGGGAAGTAATGGGAGAGAGCAAATGATAATGATAAAGAGCAAAATATTGGTGAGGAGTAATAGAGTGAAAGGGGATAGAGCAGATTCTAAAGCTAGTAATTATAACTGTGATGTACATAATCCAGGGGAATTGCTTGTCAGCTCTGGGGCAGGGAGGGGAAAGGAGGAGGGAAAGTAAATGAATCATGTAACTATGGGAGAATACTTAAATATTTTCTTTTAAAAAAGAACCAAACAAGAAAGACATCGGAGCTGAAGCAAAATGAAGTGAACATAATCAGGAGAACATTATATACAGTAAGAGAAACATATAGTGATTAACTTTAAAGGAAGAAATGATTACCAGTAAGGGAAGTCTACAAGGTAACCATGATTGACTCATTATAAAATTGCTATCCACAGCCAAATGAGGACCTGCTGGAGTCTGAATACAGATCAAAGCATGACATTGTCTACTATATTTTCTTGAAGAGATTTCTATTGTAGGTGTCTTCTATCATTAGATGAACAACATGAGAATATGTAGTACATGAAAGTGTGGCTTAATCTATATCAGACTATTCACTGCCTCAGGGAGGTAGAGAGGGTAATGAGGAAGAAAATCTAAATTTTAATGTGTCAAAAATCATTAAAATTGTTTCTACGTATAACTGAAAACATTAAAAAAATGAATAAAAATAAATTAAAAGCAGATGATCAAGAAAAAAAAAACACCTTTTCTGCGAATGATGAACAGTATGAGTTCAGAAAAACCTAGGAATACTCATATGAATTGATGTGAAGTGAAGTGAGCAAAATCAGGTGAACAGTTTATAAATTGACTGAAATATTATAAAATACTTTAAAATGATCAAACTTAAAGGATCAATGTATGATTAGCAAAAACAAGGTTCCAGGATAATCTCAAGTAATTCAAGGTTTTAAAAAAAAGAAATAGCTATACATAGCTGTAAGATTTAAATTAATGTATGTAATAATTAACAGAGCCAGTGACTAATGTTATGATTTAAGAGGAGAGAGAGAGTTTATGAAAGTGAGACTCTCTTCTAGCTCTCCCCTCCTGCCAAATATACACTGCCAAGACTTTAAGGGGGTATCACTCCCAAACTGGGTGACGTGGATGGTCATGCCACCCCACAAGAGTTGGGGGCAAGGCTTCCCTTTAAGATGAGGTATGGGGTACCCCAATCCAATTCTGAATGAGAGCAGGTTCATACAAGCCTCCCCCAAGGTCAGTCAACTTCACAGCAGGTGGTCTGGCTTCAAGATGGAGGCAGCCAGCCCAAGCTGTGATTCCCCTCCCCCACATCTCTCAGGCACTCTGGAACACTATCTGACTAATGAATATCTTTTATTAATATCAATATAGGGATTTGGGAAAGGAGTGAATGGCAGAGGGATTTTTGGGGTACACTCTTCTCTATTTCTATGGGGTCTGTCACTCAGGTGGGAACCTCTGGGGTTCCCACACCCAAGCATCTCCCTGCGTCCCTTCTCATTCTGTTTCTATTTCTATCCTTTTCTATATTTGCAAGTTAGAACAGAAAAGGTCTCTCAGCAAGGTTAGGTAATGGGAGAAGGAGCCTAAGAGATCACTCCCAAAATGGAGTCCAAAAATTTAGCTCATTCTATGTTTGAAGTCTTGCTGGGTGTGAAGCAATGGGATGCCTTTGACCTGGGAATTGAGGTATCAATGTCCAAAGAAAGATCCTCAGGAAGCCCTCAGGACTGGATTAGAGCTGAGATGTTCTCCTCCTCCCTCTCTCAGTTCTCTGCTGGATGTCCTCCTTCATTCCTTCCTCCTCCAGAGCATTACCCAGAATTCCCCTGGTTCCAACTGTTAATAACTGTCACCAATGGCATTCTTCTGACTCTTTTTGTCCCATCCCCTATCCTTACATGTACAATACTTTAAGTATTATTTTTATAAAGTTTATTATCTGACAAAATAGAACCATGTGACTAAGTTTTCTAAATGCTCAAAATGCTTGCTCCACCAAAGCCCCCAACAGGAAGGAAAAGAACCAAGAGATGGACCTCCATCCAATTTATATCCTATCTAAGTCAGCATATGATGACAGGAAGTGAGTGTGATTCTGGGAATCATTTTGCTGGGAATCACAGTTTTTATGTTAACAGATTTTAATCACACAATGCCCCGAGATACTTTGGAAGACTAGTCTCCCCATGGGATCATGTAAATATAAGCAATTTAAAAATTACAGTGACTTGGGGATAAAAGGGTAAGAGAACAAAACCACTAATTGCTAGGCACATTGACAAAAAGCCAATTGGGGGCAGTCCCCTTTGGCATAAGAGTATATATACAAAATAAATGTGTTACTACCCCCCACAGTTCAATTTCACTACAACTCAAAGTTCATTCTGGATCTTTAATTGCAATGTGATGTTTCTGCAGGCATCTTCATAACACCTATTCCAAGCAGTTTACTTCCTGGATTCTGGGAGGTAGCAAATTTCTTAACTTTTATAAAACTAGAATTTTATGACAATTATACAATCCCCCCTGAGAAGGGTGTTGGCAAATGCACATCAACTCAGGGCACATTCATTTTCACTAAGAAAACAGCTTTATAAAAAACAATAGTTATAGGAGATCATTCAAGAAAACCTTTTGGGTCTAAAACATCACCAAGAATCTACATCTTTCAGGTAGAGGTAGATTAAGTTGTAGAGTTAAAAATCATCCAGAAATTACTCAGGCCTCATGGGAAATGCTCCCTCTTGGGAGCCATCCAGGGGTACCACACCCTAGGAAATCCTTCCAAGCTCCTCTAGTATGAGACTGGAACAGTCATAAAAGGCCTGTCTTTATATTTCTCATCCATTACATTTTTATTAATGAGGAGGTGTGGATTAGTGCTATAACACTTCACTTCCACTAATAAATAGACCCTTACTTCTTGTTACAAACAACTCAAAAGTACTTTTATAATGGTATCTTCTCCAATCCATTTATATGGGGAGGTACATAGACAATATAACAGCACATACAGCTAATTGTCAAAACACAGTAGCTTAAAATGACATAGTGAAACATAACTTAACAAAAAAATTAAATCTTCAAACAAGCAATCAGCAAACAAAATATGTGATAGGATATAGGCACTGAATTCAAGAATCCTTTTTTCCAGTTCTGATGTAGAGACTTCCATAAAACAATGGAGTCTTAAAAGGCTTAAAATCCACCTCCAGACTCTTTAAGGTTCATTCCCCTCCTCAGTATCATCATCCATCTACTTTCCTTTTGGTCACACCTCTGGGATATCCCATATTGAGAGAGAATTCCATGCTGACCATAGTGTGGAGGAATCCCATATTTGATGTATTTTAGAGACTGGGCAGGCCAGAATGGCAAGGGTTGTAAGGAGATAAATCTCTCCTCAAAATTTCAAGGATCAATGCACCCAGGAACAGTAGGAAGAAAAGACATCATATAACTAGGAACGTTTGAGATAGGTAATGTATTACTTTTTCAAAGAGTGAGTCATGCTTGCATTTCTACCCCTTATTTGGAAGAGTAACCTTCCTTCCTCTTCCCCCTAGTGGTAAAACACCAGGGAGTAGCTTGCTTCCTCTGCAAGGTGTATAGGGAGTTAAGAGGGATTGCTTAGAGAAACACAACTGGGCTGCCAAGGCAAGCACTCAGCTGTTGGCAATGTAAGGAGAAAGGGGACCTATACTTTCCAACCCTCTGGACAGAGGCTATAATCAGCAGCAGCACAACAGCAGCAGTAGGAGCAGGAGAAGGAGAAACAATGGCTCCATAAGGACTACCAAGGCAGGGAGGCAGTATAGGCAGGAGCAGGCAGCTGGGACCACTCAGGGATTTAACAGCAGGAGACAGGATCAGCAGCAACAGGGACAGCTCCATAGATCTGGAGAGAGGGGAGGTGGGGGCTCAGAAAGCAGTGGCAAGAGAAATGTAGAGCTAATATCTTTTCTGCCCTCTCTCTCACTGTTGGGGGTAGAAGGAAAGGAGGGAAAGACCTGAAGGAGTTAAGTGTTTTCTTTTTCCAACTTGAGAAACACTGTTGACTATTACTGTTTTATAGATTGTTTTAACTCTGAGAAGACCAAAAAAAACCCTGGTCTTTGGTTTGGACTCTAAGTTTGTTAAGGCTCATAGTCCTAAGTTGGTTCTTGCTGAGACTCAGCCAGCTAGCCTTTGTTATTTTTATAACTTGGAGGCAAACTTAAGAATTATAAAAATAATAGTGTTAGTTTATTTAGAATAGTAAAAATTTGGGTTAGTCAGATCAGAAAGGATCAGTGTAGCCTGTGGACACAGGAAAAGTGGTTCCTTGAGGAATAAGAGAGTTTTATTTAGGTGGAGTTAGAATCCCTTAGAATTAGAAATCCATTGTTATCCTTATATATTTCAATAAATATTTTATTTTTCATAACAAGAGTCTCTTTAGTGTCCTTGCACATAACTCTGGACAGAACTTCACTTATGAGCTTCACTTCACTGATATAAACTGAAGATACTTTGTTAGCACAGCAAACAGAGTATCAGAAATCAGCTTATTTACCATAATCAATTCATTTACATTTATTTTTACAAGTGTGATGTACTGAACTGAGAAAAAGGAGGAATATTAATATTGCCAAGCTGCAATGAGAGCCAAGTTGAAGTCACATAACATAAATTTGTAGTGGAACCAATCAGAAAGTACATGATTTTCTCTATCTTCATTCAGCTACAGGTATATAGGAACAAAGGTACAAATGGTAGAAAGTGATACAAGATTGATGGTTGGCTGAGTTATAATCAGTGTAAGGAATTTAATTAAGGATTAGATTAAAATATATGAGAATTCTAAGATAATACTGTGGCCACCAATTTTAAAATTAATACAGCCCAAGTCAAAATGACTTTTAGCAGCTTTTATTTACAAAAAAGTTAGAGAGAGTGAAAGTAAAGGAATGAAAGAAAGGGTAGAGTAAGAAGTCTAGTTTATCACCCTAAATGTTGCTCTAGTCTCCAGCTCAACCCACACAGGGCTCATTAACTCCTTAACTGGAGGTCTTGGTGTTGAATTAAATAAGGGTTCAATGCTTGTGGCCTCCTCCAAGAAGGGGAGGCCTCTCTGGAACTAATCTCTCCAGAAGCCAGGAAAGGAAGGTCAGCTTTTCACTCACCAGGAGAAGATCCAAAAGGAGAAGATCCAGGAGCAGTCTTACCAGAAGCAGTCCAAGAGCCAAAGTCCCAGGCATGAGCTCCTACACGTCCAAAATTCAAGAAGAAGACCTCTTGCACAGGAAGTTCATCACCTTTTATAATCCCTTTCTCACATCACTTTCTGTCCCTTCTTCCACTTTATGGGGGCCAATTGAAGTCTTTAAATTTGCTTAACATTGCCCAGGGAGTGATCAGTCATTTCTGAGTTTGTCACCCACTTTAGCAAATGGTATGCAGACCTCCCTTACTTAGTGTTAAGTAGAGATATCTATGCTTTTGGTTGATTAAATTTAAAAGTAGACAAGGGGAGAGTCAATCCCATCTTCACATCAGGAAAATGATATAAGGGTTAGTGATTCAAAAGAAGAGAACAATATACAGTTGAACTGGTTCTCTTATAGGTCAAAAAGTGGAAAAGAATAGAGAGTGATTAGTGTAGGAGAGATAGCCTGGGAGACAATTGAGGCGTCAAAAGAGATGAACAGAAACTTTTGTAAGGCAAATCAGAGGGAGAAAAAAAAACTAAATAATTATGCTAGGATAATGGGAAATTTAATTCTTTGCCATAGAGATGATGTATTTGTGGGTGATGGCAAGATCAAGCATGTGACCATCTTTGTGTATGCATATTGTGGGATAGAGGAAGAGTTCATAGAAAGTGATTTGGTTAAGGAACTGAATTATTAGGATGTTTGAGAGTCAATATGTATGGTGAAGTCTCCTAGTATAAGGGTAGATGATGAGAAAGAAAGAAAAATTGTGAGTCTTGGACTGAACTCATGGAGGAAAGAAGGGGAATTACTCTAGAAAAAAGCTATTAGGATTTTGATTGGGTGGTAGATATAAATAGTATGAACCTCAAAAGAAGAGACATTTTTGAGTGATGAAGGCAAGAAAAGAACCTAGTAGTGACAATGGGGAGCAGAGAGTGTTTTAACTTCCCATCTTTGATCAGTGAGCCAAGAATGAGTTAAGGTTTGGCCAATACTATAAGGAATGGCTATGCAGGCTGTGTCATCAGGGAGGTGCCAGGTAAGATGCAATAGCTATTAGATAAAATGAGTAAAAGTGGAAATTAATTTAGTTGAAAGGTAGCTTATTGCCTATGAAAGAGCATTCTAGAAGGCAATGTGGAAAGCCTAGATATTATTGGACTGAAATGTTGGGGTAGGAGGTTTGAGAGGGGATGGGTATGAGAAATGGGTGGATGCAGGATAGAGAATGAGATGTGAATGATATTTTACAGAAGTTCACTCAATAAGAGATCATATTTAACACATTTTATAAAAATTAAATCACTATGTAAATTCCACTGATTGCCATAACATAAGTATTTTTATAAACCAAACCAAGAATATTTCTGCATGAAAGAGTCTCCCCTTTTACACAGGTTATTTGCCTTTACAAGTATAGTGATTCAGCCAGTAAAATAATATAAATGTCACTCTCCCTGCTTTAGAGCTTTCTCAGCATGTATTCAAGATTCACACAATAAAATGGCTATTTGATCATCACAAAGAATTTATCCATCATTCCATTATTTAATCAAGCCTTACTTGATGCTGGCTTCTGTCCTACTACTAGGTGCACAATAATTTCTATCCCTACACTCAGTTTGGATGGTCTAATTAATTAAGTCTTCATTGTCCATGCCTTCCTAGGAAAAGAGCCTTTCTAGGAGATACCAGTCTACATCAGATGGAGCTCCCATTATGTACTCAAACACTTCATGGAATTAAGAACGTCTATTGGGAACAGTCTATTATTCTATTTACCCACCATGTTGTATATATTATACTGTATTAAGGAAATAAAAAAGGACAAAGATAATCCCTGCTCTTAAAGAGGCACAGTCTAATGAAGGTGGTTATATATAAATAATTATGAAAAATAAACTATAGATAGCATCAATTGTAAATTATAAATAAAGTGAAGGCACTAGAATTCAGGGGGAATCAAGAAAGGCTTCTTGTTGAAGGTGTAAGTTTAATTGGGACTTGAAGGAATACAGGGATTTCAAGAAGCAGGGATTAGAAGAGAGAAAACTCTAAGTGAAAATGCCTGGAATTAGGGGATGGTGTTTCTTGGGTGAGGAAAATCAAGGAGACCTGTGCCACTGATATTGCAAGGTATGCTGAGGTAGGAAAGTATAAGTTTTAATAATACTAGAAAGGTGGGGTAGGGCAGTTAATGAAGGGCTTTGAATGTCAAAGAGAGTATTTTACATCTGATCATGGAGGCCTCCTAGTAACAACAGGTTAATATTTCCAGAGAGCTCCAGTAAGATCTCATTTTTGGTTATTATGACCTTAAGGTTAAAAATGACTAATAGGTGATACTGATAAAACATCTTCAGGAGGCCAAGAATTATATTTGTGTTAAATATAGACATTTATCTATAGTTATGTATCATATCGAAAAGTGTTCACTATGATACTGTGTTTGGGAATATTGTGAAATGAAGTTTATCTTTCTTGGCCTCAGTTCCCTCTTATGTAATTTAAGCACAGGATTTCTTAGTTCACTGTAGGAAGTAAGGGATAGAGTAAATTCATAGATTAGCTTTAAGAGGAAAGGAGGAGAATTTGGATACAAGCCCTGGGAGAAGATTCTGACAAGGAGAAAAGGATCTTGGGTGTTTTACTAGAAATTAACAGTTACTCTGAATCTGCCTCTGAGCTGGGAAGGAAGATTTTTTTTGCTCTGGCATTTTCACTGGGAATCCTAATTTTGTGGAAAAATAAGTGATTCCTGGGATTGGAGAATTTGCCATTGGAGGAGACCTGCTTTTCTCCTGAAGCACAGAGGTGATATGCCTAAGATCCATCTGTCAGAAATCCACTTGGTGAAGGTAAAATCCAGAGTTTGGTCATCTGGTACTCTGGGTATCCCTAAGAACAATCCCAGGCTTTAGGTAAGGGCTCAAATACATCTGTGAGTCCTTCCTATTTATCCTTTTTTGAAATCCATATTAATTAGTTTAGTTTATAGACAGATAGCTGGGTTTGGGGGGTTTTAGTTAGAGATAAGGAGTTTAGAGTAGCTTGAGTGAATTCTTAAGAAGAACTAATTCAGTGTGAGGTGAAGGTGGGTGGGTGGAGATTAGCTATATGGTTTTAGGAAATTACCTATCATTTCCTTTACTCCTATTATAAAATTAAACTTTGTTTCTAAAGCCATGGGGTTTGTGCTTTATTGGCCTAGATAGTTCCCTAGGTGGGTGGTTATCATCTCGTATACATCTAGGAAGGATTTTTATTTCATCACCTTTTCATCTTCTGAGCATTCAATGCCCAGGAATTCTTTTATTTCTTCCCACTTCACTGGAGAAGAGTTCAAAGTCCATTCTGAGATAGCTATAAATATATAATGACACCTATAAGTAGTTGCATTTTAATAACTATAAATCTTAAAAGAAAATCATGTAGGGTGAATAGTGAAATCAAATACTTTGACAAATAGCAAATATTATTGAAGGGTAACAGTTCTTCCCTATGCCCCCAAATTACTAATTTCCTCCTTTTACCATACATGAGGATGAAAACACTGCTCCACTACACTTACATATTCTAGACTTCTGGTTTTTAATATTGCTATCTATTAGTCATGTAACAAGGTACAAATGAATAGTTCTATGACTAAGGCTTCCAAAACCACTAGATAAAAGAAGAACCAATCTCAGACAGTGATCTCAGTATTTTTGCTGGTTTTTTGCCCAGGCACACAATTTTTTTGACCTTTAGACCAAAAGAAGTATACTATTGGCATAGTCCTTTGCTTTCTAGTGTCTACCTTTCTCAATGCAACAAGAATTTATCATGTGTTAAGCACTATAATAAGCACTAGAAACACAAATACAAGAGCAAAAAAACTCCCTACCTTCAAGGACCTTACATTCTTTGTGAGTGAGGGTAGTCTTCAGAACAGGAAAAATATATTGATTTTAGGTTTGGAGGACCTAGGTTAGGTTGCATTTGCAACCTTCCTCCCCCTCAGTTTCTTCAACAGTAAAAGGAAGATGTTTGATAGGTGCCCTCCAAGGTCATCTCTTCTAGCTTGACAAATCTCTTTTCACCATGACAAATCTCTGTTGAGCTAGATAGTAATGGTTTTCAGCTTTATATATTACTAATGAAAAGTTGATTGCATTAAAACTTTGCTTATCCTCGGATCCTATATAACTACATTTATTTTTTGAAGAATTCTCATCAGGTCAACATGTTGGGGAGACTGCTAAAAAGTGGTTTTTTGATCACATCCATGTGTGGTTTAAAAGTAGTCTTTAGCACGTCGCAGTTCCTGGGTGATGGTTTTGAAGTCTTCAGGGGATGTTCATTTTCTACTAAGTTTGGGTCTAAGGAATTCCCATATTCAATTTCTTAGCTTTTGGAAATTATCTATTTTATGTACTTCAAAATATATAGAGCAAAACTACAAAAGAAAAATAGCTGAACCATGAAATTCAGCCTAGTATTTCACATGAGTAAGAAATGTAGTGTCTTGATAGCCTTTCTAATCTGATTGTAACACATGTAATTTCTTGCTAAGGCCTAAGGGGTCTGAATAGAGGTCTATTATATTCATAAATCGATAGCCTGAACACATTTTTTAAACCATTATCACATTCAGAAACAGTTACACTGAGAAGATGGTGAATTGCCTTGTGACTATTATCATGAAGTAGAGATGTCCTCTCCTGTTAGCTCTATTAAACAGTCTGGTCAGAAAACCAAACAAGCAGAGTAGATTTTTTTTCCCCAGTAACTTCTCATTCCCTCGTAGCCACATAAGTAGGACACAGGAATAAATTAAAGTTAGAGGCATATTTCGAACAGGTATATGCATATCAAGATGCAAAAATAATAGAAGCCTCCATGGCGTATTCAAGAAAAAAAAAGTAACTTTCAAAATACATCCTACTTATTATAAAAACAAGCCCATGGGGAGTACTTGGAAGGGAAAAGCGAGAAGTGGTTTTTGAGACTATTTCAATGGAATCCAAAAAATGGATTATAAATAAATTAGCTATTTCCCAGAACAATTCATTAAATTTCATGTTCAAGGAGGACTAGCAACTCTGGTGTGAGTTCTTTTCAGGGCTGTTCATCTCTCTTTGGTTTTTATCTTTCCCCCAACTCTCACATGTGGCTCCAAGAAGCTGTAGAATGAGCAGGGGCAACACATGAGTAAAACTGTCTTCTTGGTTGAGGAGAAAGGACCGAACCAGCTGGTGAGTTGGGGTGGGACAGAATGTCTTCACCAAACATGTGAGGACTTCCCCTGATGAAGTGAATGAATAAAAATGATTTCATTTCAGTAGCTACAAAGGTAGCCGAAGCAAGTGCTGTGGAGTTCTTGGAGTTTGTTCAGACATCAATAAAGCTGAGGTCGCCCACTGCATCCCAGGCCATTGCCAGGCATCCTGACTTTTGTCTTGCCATTGAGCTTTGATGACTTGAAGAAAGAGTGAGACTGATGACTCTGTGCAACACTGCCTCACTTAGATTCAATTCATGCACAAATCAGGACATATCCTGGTAATACCAATGGCCCTTTTCCAAAACAAAGGATGAACAAGAGGTTAACAAACACTACTGAGGACTGTCAATACAAATATGCATGCAACACTATCTACTAAGGAGACAGTTTGATGGAGCAAATCCATGCAGGAAAACTGGGAAAGTACATTGTTTAATTTTTTTTTCTTAGCTAACTTTTTAAAAATAAATCAGAGGAACTGTTGCTTACAACTTTACACTTGTCTGTGAGATTCCTGGGTACCCTCTCATACATAGCTACTACATGAGAGCTGGCAGTCACCAACAAATATATATATTTAGTTTTGTTAACATTAATTCCAAGCTATTCTGTGACTGTTTCTTCCTAAAGGGAATGTATGAATTGAAAAAACTTTGCTTCAAAAACCAACAATTCAATAAATAGACTTTATTAATCTAATAGAACCATTGCAATGATTCCTAAGCCACAACCTTAAAGTGGGAGTTATTTAAAATGATGTAACAAAATCTATTTACTTAGTACCAATTTAGTGAATAAGATCTAAAGCTAGATCTCACTGTTTATTGCTTTGAAATAGCCACAAATGTCCTCCCATAAAGTCATTATAAACACATACAAGAATGCATTATGCATTGAAAAGAGAATGTCTCCTTGCCCTTCTTCACTCCCTCTATGCTTTCATTAACATAACTTGATAGATCTTTGGCAGGAAGTGCCTGACTCTATTAATCTCATTGAAACTCCACCTTCTGTCAGAACCCTTTCCTGATTTCCCATGTCCCTAGAGCTTTCCTCTATTGAATAAGTTCAATCTCTTCTGCATGCCATTTGTCTATAATTATGTATTAGGACAGAGACCATATTTTCCCTATGTTTGTATCCTCAGAATTTATCACAGTTCCTGGAGCATGAGAAATTTTATAAATATTTTGACTGACAAACTGATTAGTAACTACACCTATTGATAACTTCCCATTTCTTCAGAAGTTTTCTGCATAGTTGCTGCAGAGAAAGCATTCAGAGTCAGAAAATTTCTGTTTGAATATTGGTTTACTTACTCTCTACGGATCTGGCAGGTCATTTCACCTCTCTGAAAATCAGTTTCCTCAACTCTAAACTAAGGAAATTGGATTAAATGTATTTTATATCATTCTCTGCTCAAAATCCTATGATTCTACAAGTCAGGGAATATCTGAGTCAGAGAAACAAAGTTCTACCTGAAACAGGAATAAACTTCCATAGGAAATGAAAGACATTAGTAGAGGTACTGACAGCTTTATTGCTCTTCCATAGATGAAAGGACTGATTTTGCCCTTCTAAAGGAGTGAGATTAAGGGAAAAGTGATCATATGTGAACCCGAATTACTTAAGCCTGGCTTACATTATTGACTTGAGCATAATAATGATACTGACATTTTGAAAACCATTCTTTGGGTTTTTAATGGATTTTTTGTTCAATTTGAATCAAAAGTATGCAGGTCAAGAAGGTTAATACAATTTAGGATAATAGTAAAGAAGTCCAATGCCCAAGACTTTGGAGGTAATAGTCTTCCTGCACTATATACCTTCTTTGAGTGACATCTGAAGTATTGTAATCATTTTAGGACACCTTATTTTAAGAAGGACATTTATAATCTCTATGACACTAAAGGTAGATAGTCAGAATGTGGAAGAGTCTTAAGCCCATGCAGTATGAGATGGAAAACAGAAAAGTTGGGGGAAAATGAGAGCTATCTTCATTCAATGGGATTTTTTATAGTAGAGGAACAAATCAGTCAATAATCACTTATTAAATACTTATTATGTGCCAGAGAGATATAACATTATATACTGGAAATTAAAAAAATCAAAGGAAAAATCATTGAAAATTATAAAGACTTATATAAATTTAATTCAATGCAATAAACATTATTAGGTTTTTTGAGTCTGTTTCCTCATCTTTTAGATGAACATGATACTTGTAATACTTAACCCCTCAGGGTGTATAAGGATGGAATAAGATAAATAAAGAAAATGCATATGTAAAACATTTCATTTTTTTAAACCCTTAACTTCTGTGTATTAACTTATAGGTGGAAGATTGGTAAGGGTAGGCAATGGGGGTCAAGTGACTTGCCCAGGGTCATACAGTTGGGAAGTGTCTGAGGCCAGATTTGAACCTAGGACCTCCTGTCTCTAGGCCTGGCTCTCAATCCACTGAGCTACCCAGCTGCCCCTTGTAAAACATTTCTAGAGAAAGAGACAAAAAAAGAGAGAGACAGAGAAAAAGAGAGAGTTACAGAAGCAAAGAGAATATCACATGTATTCAGGTAAGTGTAACACAAGAGCCAAAGGAGAAGCAACATGGGAAATATGAAAAGTAAGATGCAATATGAATTTAAGCCTGGTTCTATACATCAAGTCACTCAGCCTTTCTGAGATTAAGTTGTCTCCCCTTTTATATAAGGTAATAATACCTACCCTGCCTTATTAATAATGTTATTGTTAGGAAATTCTTTTCTAAACCTTAAAGTTCCACAAACACATTAACTAGTAAAGAAGTATAACCTCCAGGATCTGGAGGCCAAGTATGCTATATATCATTTCTTCCCCAGACTTCTGAAGTACCTTTAAGGGGACTAGGGAGATCTAGGTTCCCTGTCTTTGGCTATAGCCCCCATCTGTAGTACTTCCTTCTTTGTAGGGCCAAGTCAGCTGCACTCTTGTTCCACTTAATTAGAGGAATGTTTGTTCAAAGGGTATGATTGCAAAGTACAAATTTACTCCCCAATACATGGGGCTTAATCTCTCTCTCTGCATACCTCAGCCTGTTGTGAGGAAGATTAATTTAGTATTAGTGTTGCACCTAGCAGGAAGGGCTGGAGGATTCCAAGATGGAATGAAGAAGCAGGAAGTGTGCTTCTTGCTCTCTGAGAGAGACTCCATAGTGGTTGGGGACATAACTGTTGCTAACCCTGGGAGATCTCAGAGTTAGGGAAAACTGCATCCAGATTCCCTGGGATCCTGAGAGGTGGAGGCTTTCAGCAAGTGGACAACAGACCTGCAGAGCAGCACCAAGTGGGGAAGTGGTTTGTGATCTAGTAGACAGCATCACAAACTCACTCTCCCTACCTGGGTACCTTGGATCACCTGGTGGAGTTGGCTCTTAGCATCCTGTGACCATCCTTGGATTTACTGTGAGATCCCAATTGAAAGCCATCCTCAGACCCTTTAGCTGAGCTGACCATACCTGGCTGGAACCAGGTTTGGAGGAGTTTTCCCTGTGACTTCAGTACTGCTTCCTTTGGGCCCTGCCTGGCTTTGGTCAATAGAATAGTGTAGTCAAGTCCTTCCCTTGCCCCTGTGGTTTGTCCTTAGTTGTTAAAAGTAGAATCCCTAATACCCATCCTTGTTTATTTGTTTATTCAATTAAAACTGTTACAACTTTTACCTGTTGCCTGCTGGTTACAGAGGCCCTAACCTAGATGAGCTAAGTGGCTGTTGGCCAAACTGCCATTTTTGTGACAGTTAATAGTTTGGCAGTAAACCCTGGTCTTCCTATCCTGTTTGGTCCAGACCATCAGACATTCCTGTCTCTCCTTCAACCTAGTGTGAACCCACAAAACCATTTAGATTACATTCTTAATAATCCTCCATTACAAGCCTCTTGAGTAGAAAAAGGAAATTATGTTCACATGTGATCTCCATTTCTATAGGGAACAATTCTCAATTCCATTTCAATGGAAATTTAAATTTCAAATTCAAATTCAGAGCATCCTGCAAACATCTCAAATCAAATACAGGTTCTAAAATTGTCATGGCTAGACCTCCTTGGTTAGGTGGAAGATCACCGCCCACTCCTGAAAAGGAGAAGAACAAACAGTACAGAACAAGAATAGAAACCAGAAATACATTTCTCAGAGCCAGGACAACAGAGAAAAGTGGTCAAAAGGTACTTTCCCTCCTGGTTCAGTTCATGACCTTGGTGTTGTAGGCGAACTGTGATTTTTACCCTCTTCAGGCAGCAGGAAATAAAGAACTGTTTCTGTCTGGCTAGTTATAAAGACACTACCTATTCCAGTTCAGCAACCAATTAAAAGGAGGTCTGCCATACCCGTGTGTTAGAAGAATTCAAGGAAGCGAGGCATCTCCATCTGAGATGATCTGGGAACATACAGACAAACCTCTTTACCAGAAGGGACCTGGCAGGGGCCTGGGGGGTGATAAGGGAGAGATTCTATCCATTATTGGAAAGGTTTCAAAAAGAAGATTAGACTTTTTGCAAAAAGAAAGATTTCCACAGATGTAAATAAATAAGAAAAAAGTTCTAGGTATAAGGTAGAGAGTGGACCAGTTTTTAGAGGGAGGAGAGGAAAGGACAAGATTAGAGAAAATTTAGTAGTACAGTTCAGATTGGATGCTGATTTTATGGAGGAGAGTAAAGTGTGATAAGACTCATAATACCAGTTTAGGGAAAAGTTTTGGAGGTCTTTAAGTGTAAAGCAATTATTTTAGATTTTATCAATGAAAATACAGTATGAAGTTTCTTGAACAAGGAAGTAACAAAGAATTCTACATTAGGAAGATTATTTTAGCAGTTACATGAGAGAAAGACCAGTTCAAAGAGTGCTCTAGTAGTCCAGGTGAGTTTCTTTTTATAAGTAGGTGACATATTCGACTATGTAAAAAATGATATGAGAAGAAGGTAGGTGGCTCAATGGATAGAGAGCAAGGCCTAGAAACAGGAGATCCAGGGTTCAAATCTGAGCTCCAACACTTCCTAGTTGTGTGATCCTGGGCAAGTCACCACACCATTTGTCTAGTCCTTACCACACCAATACTTAGTATTGATTCTAAGAGGGAAGATAAGAATTTTTTAAAAATGATCAGATGTGTTTGCTCCCATTTATCATTTGAAATAGCTGATGGTATCCCAAGGCAAAAGAAATTTCTAAATCCAAATAGAAAGATTTTAGTTTGAAAGGAAATCTTCAGGCTAAGAGATTACTTACTCCAAGCTGGGAGAATTGTAAATAAGGACATTGCAAATTTAAAGCATAATGTTTAGTAAACATTATTGGATATAAATAGTTCCCTACAGAGCTATTCCAGGAGTCCAAATCTCATCAATAATGAGGACCAATGGAGTAAATGTCAAAGCCAGGAAGACACATAAGGGATTTAACAGATTACCAATTGCTGTAATGGCACATTTCCTCTTCTGAAAAGTAGACACAGAAATTACAAGAAGTACAGTCTAGAGACATGCAGCTATTCCCATAAATTGCTTAATCTGTAAAATAAATTTCTCAGTCAGTCTACTCCTTTTAAGATTCCAATGAGTTTAGAAACTCTTTCTGAGACTTTGAGCATGTTATGTTCCTGCAGTTAGTGAAGAAAATGACTACCTTGTATTAGGTATGGGGGCTTTTCACAACATATTGGATATTCTGAAAAGATAGTCTATCAATAAAATTGGAGACACACGGGAGCACACCTACTACAATATGGTCAGAAGTTAAGAAAATAACAAATGTCCAATATGCAATACAGAGTAAGGATTTTTCTGCCCTTTCTTTGCATCCCTAGCACAGTGCCTAGAAAATAGTAAGCACTTAATAAACATTAATAAATCATTAATGAGTTTATTAACTCATTGACTTTACTTATATTAATTCATTTGATTCTCTCAATAACCTTATAAAGTTGATACTATTATTATGTCCATTTTACAGGTGAAGAAACTGAGGTTTCAAGTAGGTAAGTGACTTATAATATCATACATCCAAGATCTAAGTATATATTTGTACTCAGGTCTTGCATTAGCAGAGGCCCTAGACACAGTTTCAGATTCAGAGCCAAGAGGAGCACTAGTATTTATAGCTGCAGGGGAGCAGGAACAATTCCTGAGTAAAGAACAGAGCATACACCAGGAGAGCAATGACCACAAAAGAAGAAAATAATGTAAAGATAACTACAAGCAAAGTCTCAAAAAATGCAAATAAGAACCTGCTAAAAGGTCAGCAGAAATTCCTAGAAGAGTTAAGAGATCATAATGGTTCAGGAAAAAAATTGGGGGAAAAAAGGTGAAGAAAATAATATAAAAAGAGAAGTAATGGCTGCATAAAAGATGCACAAAAATACTGAGGAAAGTAAAACCTTAAAAAAACCAGAATTGGTGTAATGGTAAAAGAAGGATAAAATTCATTGAAGAAAAGAACTCCTTCATAAGCAAAACTGAATAGATATTGGTGGTGGTGCTGACTGCATTTTCTGTGGATCCTTGGGCAACCGAGTTAGAGAATATTGAAGAGATCAGACCACCATGGCAAAGCATTAAAAACTCAAAGCCCATCAAACACACTCCAAAATTGAATTCTAGAGTGGCAGAACCAGCAGAAGAAAGGACAAAGCAGTGATCTGGCCAGGACAATGTAGAAGCCCAGGAGGATTCCTTTCAGTTGAATATAAGGAGAGATTGCTGAATAAGCCTCAGTCAAACTTGGACTCAATTTCCAAGTAAATGGGGAAAGTGTATAGTCAGTTAGCTTCTGCCCTGGTAGGGTAAAAGCAGAATCCAATAATGCAATACAGAACAAGCAGCATTTCAGAGAAAGTGGTTCTGTATACTTAAGTTAAAACAAAGCCTGATACAAACTAGTCTATGCAGCAGTGGAAGGAACTCAACTCAGAAAGGTTCAGTCTCAACAGGATTGAGCAGAACCTAACTCCAACCAGTTGAGCTGAATAGTTGCAAAATTCCATATAACAAGTCTACCAGGTTTCCTTCACAGAGTGCTCAGATTGAGACAGAGCCAACTGAGCCAACTGCAGACACAGCACAAGCATTAGACAGTACTTTCTCCACCCCAGGAACAAAACTAAGTTTCAACACATAGATAAAATCAAGGGGGAAATAATCTCCCAAAGAGCAAAAGACAGAAAAAAGCCTGACATTAGAAAAACACCTTAATGAGAGCTGACCAAAATACAAACTCAAAAGAGGAAAACAATACAAAAATGAAAATATCTGCCACATCAAAAGAAAATGTGAAAGGCTGTCAAGGCTAAAATGAAGACATGAAAGAGCTCCAAAAAAGCATAGGAAAATAAATAAGAAGAAAGTAAAAAAAGAAAGTAATATAAGTCAATAACTTGGGATATTTCAGCTTTCTGAAGAAAAGTTTCCTAAAAAAGGAATTATAATACCTCAAAGAGAAAAATAACTCCCTAAGAAAAAAGTACATAGTCAAAACTGGACAAATGGAAGCTTCATGAAATAGGAGGAAACAATTTTTAAAATGAAAAGAAATGAAAGAAATAGTGGAAAATTTGAAATCTGAAAAAAAAAAAACTGATCTAGAAAATAAGTCCAAGAGAGACAATTTTAAAATCACTGGATTGCCTGGAAGCCTTGATAAAAAAATTAATAAAATTTATAAATTAAAATAAAAACCTGGACATCATATTGAAATAAATTATCAGAGAAACTACCATGATATTATGAACAAGAAAAGAAAATAAAAATTTTAAAGATCCACTAATTGCTTAGAGAAAGAAATCCAAAATTTAAAAATCCTAAAATTATTATAGACAAATTCCTTAAATCTCAAGTTAATGAGAAAATACTATAAGCAGCAAGAAAAAATTCAAATTCAAAGGAGCCACAATTAATATTACAAAGGACCTATCAGCTTCAACATCAAAGGTTCAGAAGGCATAGATTAAGATTTCCTCCAAAGAATCTAGGTTTACAAACAAAAATTATCCATCCAGGGAAATCAAGCATGATACTCCAGGGGAAAAAATGGACAATTAATGAAATATAATAATACCCAGCATTCCTGATGATTTCAATGGTAAAATAAACAATAACAACAGCAAAAAAACCCCAATCAAATAAAACACTCAAAATACCATAAAAAATAAGTAGCAAAAAAAAAAAAAAAAAAAACTCAATGGAAACAGTGAGGTTAATCTAAGAGCATTCCTGCATGGCAAAGTGGTAACTAGGATACTTATGATTTCTATAATATAAGAGATATCTAAAATGCTTAATATACTTAAAGTAGTCAAGGGGAAACAATGGAGTTAAGCTGATTATATTCCTTGTATGAGAAAGTGATTACTAGAATATTCAAGATACTTAAGCTTCAATAAATATTTAAGATACTTTAAGATAATTAATGGAAACAATGGGGTTAAACTCATTATGTTGCTACTAAGAAGATGACAACTAAGATGCTTAAGATATCTATGATACCTGAAGTCCCTAAAAATATCTAAGTCACTTAGGATACTTAATCTACTGAAAATACTTTAAAACTTTATCACTTTTAGGATAATAAATAAGAGCATATATAGACAGCAGAAAGTAAGCTGAATATAATAGGGTAATATATAAAAAAAATCAAGGGGGTAAGGAAGAATGGGAAGAAACTAGGAAAAGAGAAAAGAAGAGAAAATTGGGTTAGTTAGAAGTTCATAGTCTCTATCTTCTATTTACCTACAGTGGGAGATTCTTTGAGTGGGACATTTCTCTGAATTCCTTAGGAAAGAATGAATGAGAGAAGAGTCTCAATTATGGACTCAGGAATAGAAATAATTCAATAGAATTTTAAAAATGCTCTCAGAAGGAAAAATAGAAGAAAATATGATAAATAGAAAAACAGTAATCATAATTGAATATGAATTAAATGAAATTATCTCAGAAAAGGATAGTAGAAAGGATTAGAAAACAGAACTCAACACATGTTCTGTTCAAGACACACTTGAAACAGAAAGACACACATAGAGTTAAAATAAAGGGAAGAATCTACTATGTTTTAGTTGAGGTAAAAAAGGTGGCAATAATTATCTCTAACAAAGCAAAAGCAAAAATAATCCTAACTAAAGGAGATAATCACAGAAATTATATTTTCTGAAAATATATCAGAAATTATGAAGTGATATAAAAAATTACAATAAATTTCTCTGATAAAGACCTCATTTTTTCAAATATATTGAAAAATGAATGAATTTACAAAAATAAGATATATTCCTAAATTGATAAATGGTCAAAGGATATTAATGGAGAGTTTTTAGAAGAAATCAATGGCATCTATTTATTTTTTAGTCTTTTCAGTTGTGCCCAACTCTTTTTTACCTCATTTTGGGGCTTTCATGGTAAAGGTACTGGAGTGGTTTGCCATTTCCTTTTACAGTGCATTTTATAAATGAGAAAACCGAAGCAAAGTTGGCCAAGTGACTTGCCTAACATCACACAGTAAATGTTTGAAACCAGATAAAGGAAGATGAGTTTTCCTGACTCTGAGACCAGCACTTTATCTACTCTACCATCTAGCTACCCACAAAAGCCATATAAAAATATTCTAACTCACTATTGACTAGAGAAAGTGTTATGTTGCTAAAATAACAGATATTTTGGGGAAGCTGATGATTATGCCAGGGCCAGTAACCTTCAAGACACAGACACTGAATGAGAGGCTTCAGTGATAAAGGAGAGGGTTAGACACTCCTGGGTCTCAAACCCCTCCCCCTAAGCAGTTGATCTTTCAGCTGGAAAAATGGAGACTGACTGAAGTACTTCTGGTAAGTTTCTGTTGAAACTGAACTTCAATGATGTTCCCTTTTCTTTAACTTATATTCCCCACAGGTCAGATAGAGGAATAAGTAAAGCTAGTTATCTAAATGTTGAAGGACTGAGATAGATGATCTTCTTAAATCTGGCAGCTGACAGGATTTAAGCTAGATGACCAGACTTGAACAGTGAGTATCCCCCAAATAATTCCCAGGCACAGATATTGTAGGTAAAGCTTATATTAAGAAGTAAAAGGAAAAGCTAGGGGGGTAGTAATTAGGGTTTTGGATAAGGAAAGGGTGACCCTGATCTGTTAGGTTGAAGCTGCCCTTCCCTCCCACAGGAGGGGGTGAAGGGCACTTTACACTGCCTCTCTTGTTAATAGTGAATATATCTAATCACTAAATCACTAAATAATTGTTATATTCATATTGATAAGGCTTAACCCTACAAAGCCAGCTAACCCCTGAGTAGAAACCACGATTGGCTTATGCCACAATGGCCACTGAGGTGAACCCCCAAAGTCAGGAGCAGTAAGCAGTGAGTCTGCTCACCTCAATCCCCACAAAGCAACTGTCTCAACCCTTCTCAAGTGCCCCCTCACCCAAAGTTCTCCAGGGGGGTCCCCTGGAATTCTGGGTGAGGCTGTCCCTGTATTTTGCAGGGATTCCATGCTACCATCTCTACATAATAGAAAGGCAATCAAAAGAACTACATGGTACCACTTCACACCTATCAGAAACAACAAATGTTGTAGTCAGAGAAAACAGATGCATTACTGAACTGTTTGTGGAAGAGTGAACTGGTCTAACCATTCTGGAGAATAATCTGTGATTATTAATCAAGGTTATAAAACTGTGCATACCCTCTCATTCAGCAATACAACATCTGTATCCCAAAAAGATCAAAGGAAAAGAATACATAAATATGTGAAAATATTTATACTAGCTCTTTTTGTGTTGCAAGAAACTGGGAATTAAGGGAATATTCATCATTTGGGGAATGGGGAGCAATTGTGGCATATGATTTTGATGGAGTAATATTGTGCTATAAGAAATAGTTTAGAAGATCATAAAAACTATTATTTTAAAAAATCACACAGACTATATATTATAAACCATGTTCAGGAAAGAATTTTAATAATAGCATTTATATTCTTATGAAAAGAAGTGGTTCTGGAGTGAGAACTGATCTTTCTGTGTATTAGATAGTTCACAGACCATCTGGACTGTCTTAGGTGGCATGTTATAATGACTTCATTACCTTTGGTCCTTAGGTATTTGTGCATTTTTACTTGATATCATGGCAATGAGACATAGCTACTTAGGATCAGTGTGTTAAATAAATTTGCAGTAGGTTTTCAATGTGATTACTTATTCAAATAAAAGCCATGGCTGCTTTGAATAGGAATTTCTCTCAATGAATTTCACACAACAGCAATATCCTTTGTAAGCTTCCATCCTGTAGAATGGGTGATCAAATTTCCTTTGAAACACCCACATCAGCTTTTGCAAAGATACTACATTTAAAAACATAAATATTGCCATTGTCAGCCTTTCTGATGATGAAGCTTACATGAACCAGACACAGGATGTGCACTGTCATCATTATTATTCTCTTTACAGCTGGAGAAAAAAAAAGAACATGAATTTGCAGAAGCATGATGGAAGTCAGCAAGTATATTCACTTATACGAGGTTGTTAAGAATGCCTAGTACATTACTCTCTCCCTACTTCAAGAAGCTCACTATCTGAATTGAGATATTTGATATTTTTTGATTTCTATGATTTCATTTAGCTGTGCTGAAAGAGATCTTGTATCAAGTAGAACAAGCTGAAATGAAAAAAGAATTCACTTTATAATATCTAACCTTTGTCCTAAAGTTCCTTATGGAGGCAAAAATCAACTAACTCAAGGCAGTTCTTTCTCCTTTTATGATCCCTAATTTTAAGAAGTCTTTTCTTGTATCAAATTTGTTTCTCTGCTTCTCCCACATCTACCCTCTGTAACAAAGCAGAATAAAATGAATAATTCTTCCACATGATGGTACTGTAAGGATGGGATTTGTGAAAGGGGGATAGGGCAAAAGGATCCAGAGAAGGCAGTTGTGGACAGTTGCTGACAGTTGAGACCAGAGAGTATTCTGGGAATTTCTCCAAGGAAGAGGAAGAGAAGAAGGTCTTCAGGTAGAGGACTGAGAGAGAGAGAGGAGGTGGACATCCCAGCTCGGATCCAGGGTTTCCTGAGGATCTTTCTTTTGGAAATTGAAGCCCTGATTCACTGATCAAAGCCATTCCATTGCATCTCACCCATCAAGACTTCAACCATTGAGTTAGATAATTTTGGGAGTGATCTCTTAGTCTCCTTCATCCATTCCCAAACTTGCTGAGAGACCCTTTTCAGTCAAAACTTAAAATTATGGAAAAGTTTAGAAATGGAAAAAATAGAAATAGAAATAGAAGGAGAAGGGGCGAGGGGAGAATCTTAGCAATTGGAACCACTAGGATTCCACCTAAGTGATGGAACCCTTAGGAATAGCAAAGAGAGCACCCCAAAATCCTTCTGCCCTTCACCCCTTTCCCCAATCCCTGATTTGAGAAAAAAAACATTCAACAATCAGATAGCACTCCAGTGTGCCTGAGAGACAACGAAGGAGAGAGGAACCACAGCTTTGTCTGGCTGCTTCCATCTTGAAGCTGGACCACCTGCTGTGAATTTAACTGATTGGGGGAGGTTTGTGTGAATCCCTTCCTTATTCAGGATCAGATTGGGGTACCACATACCTCTTCTTATAGGGAAGCCTTTCCCCCAGCTCCTGTGCAGGTGGCAGGGCCATCCAGGTCACCCAGTTTTGGGGTGACACCCCCTTAAAGTCTCCCAGCATATATTTAGCCCGAGGGGAGAACTGGAAGAGAGATTCACCACATAGACTTTATCTCCCTTCTATAAAACATCCATTATTGGCCCCTTTTTATTATTACAGTACTCTATACCTTTTAACATTGTTACTATATTTCTCTCAAGTATTCTCCTCTCTTGATTAATCATCTTCAATTCTTTTACTCTTTCACTCAGCTTTCATGAGATATATTATTGACATTAATTAGCCAGAACACTTCTATATTTTCTCAAAAGTATTCAGTGATAATAGGTAATCATGGCTGGACAGATAATTATCTGAAGATATCTGGGAGGTTAAAGGGATTGCACACTTACTCACTTAGATTCAAGAGTACAGTATGAAAACCAAGAAGGTAGTTAATATTAGGCTGCATTACAAGAGGCATAAGTGTCAGGGAATTAGGAAAGTAGCAGTGACACTACAATCTCCTAGACAGCCCACATCTAGTATATTGTATTCAGTTCTGGGTACAACATTTTAGAAAGGAAATTGATGAGTTCTAAATTTCTAAAAAAATGTCAAATAAGATGTTAAAGTATCTTGATTAGGGAACCAAGATTAAAAGACAAGTCTTTATTGGATAGTGGTTTAGTTCTGTGGAATTTTGTCTATGTGTGTGCCTATATATATATATATATATATATGTGTGTGTGTGTGTGTGTGTGTGTGTGTGTCTGTGTGTGTCTGTGTGTGTCTGTGTGTGTATACATATATATATATATGTGTGTGTATTCACACATACTTACACATACATATAATATTAGTGATAAAGTTTGGAGATAATAAAAAGTACTTTGAGAGCAAAACAGAGACAGAAAGCAAGTGAGGGGGAATATAGGAAGAATATTAAAATTTAGTATTGATGGAGATGCCTAGGACAAATTAGGCCCACTGAGGAAAAGTAGCCAGAAGAGACATGCTTATGAGTTTGCCTGAGTCTCTTGACAAGACCAGTCTTAGCTGTTCTCTAGGCTGTAACTTAGATAAGAAAGGATTCCTTCCCCAATATAGTCATCATCAAACCTTGAGTCCTTCCTTATTCTGAAGAGCAAAGAAATCTTTGTAATAAATATCATGACTGAAAGTACCAGACCATCCTTTCCCTAAATTACACAGAATAGATTAGCTTTTACTCTTTCTCAATTTGCTTACATTTGTAAAGGAACCCTGGTAATGTTCTTGTGTGAAGTTATTTCATAAAAATATTCTGTGGGAAAGTGACACCCCCTAATAATAATGTAATGCTTAGTGTTCTACTCTCTATGAAATTCTTTATTTTTTTTGTCACAAGAACGGAATTCATAGAGAACATGCATTCTTTTCTGGCCCTTGCTTTGTTTTCTCTATAATCTATCTCTATCTCTATTTTTTCTCTCAATGACAGAACCCCAGAACTTGACTGAGAGTGCCCCCAACAGGAATATGGATTGGGATCCATTAAATATTCTGGATTAAATTATCAAATTGACAGGGTAAAAGTTTGGGAGAGTAGCAAGGAGAAAATTAGGTCTATTCTACTATATAAATCCAAGGTCTGGACTATGGATTTAAAAATAAAGCTACAGGCAAGAAAAAGTAAAAAAAATTGTACGAGAAGAAAGCATAAAAAATGTCCTTTTAAATACTATAGGATAGCATTCCAATAATTATACTCTTAGTCCATAGCATCTTCTACCCCTCTACCTCCATGAGTTTCTTCCTTTCCACCTTTGAGCACACACAGATCTTTTTATTACAAACATCACATCTCTATATGTTTCTGACAACCTTTTATTAGATTGTGCCATTATCTAATCTCTCTCCTCCCTTTAGCTTATAGACTTGTCAAACATGTAATCTATACCTACTGTCTCTATTTTCTACATAGTCATTTTCTCCTTAAGTCCCTATAATTTGGTTTGTAGAATCATTGTGATAGTGATATTGCTCTTTTAAAGCAAAATATGGTAGGTTGACCTTTCCAAATCAATGTCCTATTTGTTTTCCAACACTATTACTTGTATTTTTTTATTTCCCATTTTTGCAAAACTGATGGGTATGAGATAATACTTCAGAATGGCTTTAATTTGATTTCCTTTCATTGTGATGATGCCTTTAATTTTTTCCCTTATGATTATTAATAGCTTGTATTTCTTCCATTGAGAAGTATTTTTCATATTCATTGATCCTTTGCCTATTGAAGGAAAGATATCATTTTTATATATTTGAATCAGTTCTTATTATATCTTGGATATCAGATCTTAACAGATAAACATGATGTAGAAATTGTTACCTCAGCTAAGAGTTTTCCCTTCTAATTATAAGCACTTTGATTTTATTAATATAAAATCTTTTTAAATGTTAAGGAATTAACTGTATCTCTTTTATCTTTTTTGACCATCTGGTTATGATAACCATAACCACTGTCCGGTTCTGAGCTCTTATACCATCATAATTATGAAATAATTTTTTTCCTTCATTCTCTATGTTATATACTCTAAGGGTTAAAATAGGGTTTTTATAGTAGAGTTGTAAATTAATATTATCCCTTTAAGACAGAGAAAAGAAAACTTCCAGCAGTTTTTAACAATTAAAAATTAGTTTTATTAAAAGAATATAGTAAAATGAATGTAATAAAGGAAGGAAATATAGGAAAGGAATTTCCTAAAGTCTATACTAGTTATCATATAACTATCTATAATTGCCTATAATTACTATCTAAAACTGCCTATATTTACCTATATCTGCCTATAACTACCGCTAATAACAAGCACCCCACAAAGTTCCAACCCAAACCAGCCCAATCAAAACCAACCAGATCAGTGTTTTATGCAACCCCAATTAGGTCAGTCAAGAAAGACGAGCCACCTTCCAACCCAGAAAAGATCAAAAAGCAAACGTGAAATGCCCTCTCAATATGCTCAGGCCTGCCTTTATATTACAGCAACTAAACACCAACCACCAACTAATAACCAACCCACAACACCAGCAACCAACTCCCAAGAACCAACTCATGCCCAGCAGCTGACTTTCTGCAACTGCTAGCCCTAACTGTCAGCAACTGACAGACTGCCCAAGCAACACTCCACCCCTTTTATATCCTTTCTACTTCACTTCCTGTCACTATGATTTTTCCTTCCTATCTCTATGGTTTCTACTTTCTATTACTATGATCCCTACACATCTATATGGGAAGAGGACTTCTAGGTACCCCATTAAATTGATAAAGGAATAAAGAATTCCTTTTTATAATACAATATTATATTTTATAGAGTGCACATAATTATTTGAAGTTTATTATGACATATATTGTGAGATCTTATTCTGAACCAATCCAATTTCTGATTCAAAGTGTTACAGTTTTTCCAGTAATTTTTTGGGGGAAAATAATTTGTCCTTTTCTCAGAAACCTGGAGTCACTGGGTTTAAGGTATCCTTTTCCATTGTGTTTGTATGCTTCTGAATATCATGTACAATTATATTCCACTAATCAAACTCCTTCTTTCTTAATAACTAATAATTTTGATAATTATTAATTTTAATAGTTGAAAATATGATAATTATGATTTTTGATCCCCTTCCTTCCTATATCTTCTATTATTTCCTATGAGAACCATGACTTTTTATTTTATTCATGCTATTTTTGTTATTATATTTCTAGCTCTCCAAAGTAGTATTTTGTTAGTTTTATTGCCCTGGTACTATATAAATAAATTTAGACATTATTCTAATTTTTTTTACATTGGCATAGATCGACCATAAACAATTAAAATCTAGGGTACAATAAAATCTTTTTTTTCTAAAATGCTTTATACTCATATTTATATATTTCTTTAATTTGTGTTGTTATATGAAACTATAAATATTTTTATATCTTCTGTATTTATATTAAATGGAATTCCTCTTTTTCTTTTGTTTTTATTGACATATAGAAGGGCTGCTGATTAGCATAGATTTGCTTTATCCTGATAGCTGACTGAAATTATTCTTTCATTTAATTAAGTTAGTTGTCTATCTAGACTTCTCTATGAAGATCAAATAATCTAGAAAAATAATTTTGTTTCTTCCTTGTGTAATACTTAAAACAGGTGGTCACCAATTTATTAATAATTAAAACCAAAATCACAAGGCTGTCAGTGGGCTTTACTGATTTCAATATAATAAAAATAGAAAGATAATAAAAGGAGGAAAATACAGAAAGGAAGTAAAGAATTATCTAGCCCAACACCCTGTGTCTGTTTTTCAAAACAATCACCAACACCAGAGTTTGTCACTGAATCTTAATCTCCATCAGTCTCTTTCAAACTACATCAGATTCCCTCAACTTCCTGCTGAGACTCACCTTATAAGCAGTTTTCTTCATCTACTAGATCTTCCACATCATCTCCCAGGAGCCAATCACAGTTCCTCAATTGCCTGGCACCACCCAAAGGGCCATGCCTGTGGGATCTATTTCCTGTCTCTCAAGGTGTCACTGATTAATTTAATTAAAAACAAAAGGAAGTGAAGTCCAACTTCCTAATTGATTAAATAAAAAACCAATTCCCTTCTCACACTTATTAATCTCATTTTCTTTTTTTCTTGATATACATAGAGTTTCTAGTATTATATGAAAAATAATATTAATAATGGATATCATTGCTTTATTTGTAATCTTTTTCAGAAGGCCACTATATAATGTCAATTACATATACTGCTGGCTTTTAGTTTTAGAACAAAACTATTTACCACATTTAAGAAGGGCTTATTAAAGAGATAGCTAGGAAACACAAAGAAAAGGTTTTAATATCCACAAAGAGTTACCAAAGATAAACCATGGTAAATAACAAATATTTATTTTTGCAAAAGCTACTACATCATTTCCTTCAAGTCCATATCCAATCTATTCAGACTATTCTTGTCTACAAAATAAAGGCAAATGGGCCAAAAAGACAATGTCATTAAGTGGATTTAGAACTAGCTTAAATGTCTTTCTCTAATGTATAATCATTAATGGCTTTATGTAGCTATAAATTCTGACTTTTGTACAGTGTCTGAGAAATGTATATTTTGACATGTTATTTAACTTTTATTAAATGTTTTGATAAAGGCACCCAATAATATGGTGTGGTAGTAATTATGTCTGTGCATTGTTGGAAGGTATGATGTGCGAAGGTCTAAGCTTCTCACATTTCCTTTCACTTCTCCTCCTCTTTAAAAGTTTCCATAGGTATCTTACCTAGCATTTTTCATATGAGGCATTTGTTCCATCAGCAAATGAGCTAGAATGGCTCTGTAAAAAGATAGGGCTGGGAGAGGGAGGAGTATAAAAAAGATTTGTCTCATAGGGAATTTCATCATAGAAGTCTTTTCTGCTATTATTACTCTCAAGAATGCCAAGGTGATGAGTGTAAGGATGGAATTTGTTCAAGGGTGATGGGACAAAAGGAGCCCAAGAAGGAGTGGCTGACAGTTGGTGACAGTTGGTGACAGTTAAGACCAAAGGGGTCCAAGGGGACTAAGAGAGGGAGGAAGAGAACACCTCAGCTCGGATCCAGTCCTGAGGACTTCCTGAGGATCTTTCTTTGGACATTGAAATCCTGATTCCCTGGTCAAAGGCATCCCATTGCTTCTCACCCAGCAAGACTTCAACCATAGTCAGTTAAGTTTTGGACTCCATTTTGGGAGCAATCTCTTAGGCTCCTTCTCCCATTACCCAGCCTTGCTGGGAGACCCTTTCTAGTCTAACTTGCAATTATAGAAAAGGATAGAAACAGAAACAGAACAAGAAGGGACGAGGGGAGACGCTTGAGTGACGGAACTCATAGAAATAGAGAAGAGGGCACCCCAAAACCCCTCTGCCTTTCACCTCTTCCTCAAATCCCTGGATTGTGATTAATAAAAGCCATTCATTAGTCAGATAGTGTTCCAGAGTGCCTGAGAGACAACGAGAGAGGAGGGAAACACAGCTTGGTCTGGCTGCCTCCATCTTGAAGCCAGACCACCTGCTGTAAAGATGACTAACCTCGGAGAAGGCTTACATGAAACCCAACCTCATTCAGAATCGGATTGGGGTACCCCAAACCTCATCTTTTAGGGAAGCCTCTTCCCCAACTCCTGTGGGGCAGCATGACCAACCAGGTCACCCAGTTTCTTGGTGACATCCCCTTAAAGTCTCTCAGTGTATATTCGGTGGGAGGGGAGAGCCAGAAGAGTGTCTCACCTCATAGACTCTCTATCTCCCCCTCTATCATAACATTAATTACTGGTGCTCCCTTTATTATTACATGAATTTCCATACAGATTGAAGGACTTGTATTACTTCTGAGGAATGCATGACTTACTGGCTGCTGCAATCACTGCTTAGCATTTATTGATTGTGGGAAACACTAAGTTACATGTTATACATGTATAGATGTATAGAAAGTGCTTAGTTCTTAATGACATGAATCAAAAATAATTTTAAAAAATATAAAAATTTAAAAAATAGTGTTGTTGATGTTGATGTTGCTGAAGATGTTGTTGATGTTGTGATGATGATGATGATGATGATGATGATGATGATGATGATGATAATGACTGAATTTGGAGTTGGAGATTTTCCTTCCATTTGAACTTTTCTGACCCTTCCCACTTGTTAAGAGAATTTTTATTAATTTATCCTTTTTATATTTAAGAAGAAAAGAAGCAATAGTCTTTTTCAGTAAGAGACCCCTGCTGTGTAGTTTGGCAGTTAGAGACCCCCTTCTGTGCTTCTTGGAAATTGGTGACAGAAGAGTGTGGCTGAGTGTGGTTTGTAAGTTGGAGACTGTCAGAAAGGGCTTTGGTCTCTGGGTCTCCTGGGGAGAGGTTGTGCTGCTAGTAATCTCTCTGTTTGGAGACAGAGAACTGATTTAAGGCCTTAATAAACTTGTTGATTATTGATAACCTTGGATAGATAAGGTAGATAGATAGTGGTTATATGATCAGATAGAGTAGTGAGAGTGGCTTGATATTTTATACAATTGATTTAGCTCCTTGTATATTTGAGTAATTAGAATGGAATTAAGTCAGAAGTCAAAGCATTCATTTCAGAATTTAAAAATATAGATATAAGGTAGAAAAATCAAAACCTGATGGAGCACATCTGTATAGATGTAGAGGTACTAAGAGAGAAACTGAGAGATTTGAAAAACAAAAAATGTTATGGAAGAAAACTTAGCAAAAGAGAAGCAAAAGATAACTGAAAATAAAACATGAAGTCAAAATGGATCATCTTTGAAATAGTACACTGGGAAGTCTTTTAAAGAATTGGGAGATAGAATAGTGTTTTTGAGTAATTTCATTTTGAGGATGATTACAAATTACATTGCTAACTGAATTAGCATCTATGGAATATAATCTCAATAGAAAGATCTCTTTATTTGATTAATGATACATGTAAAACCCAGTGGAATTGCTCATTGGCTATGGGTGGGGGAGGGAGGAAAGGAGACAAAGAACATGAATCATGTAACCATGAAAAAATATTCTAAATTAATCAAACAAATTACTTTTAAAAAGAAAGATCTCTTTATCAATGGATTTGAAAAAAATTACTTTTTTCACATAATTATAAATTGTTTTCTAGGCGATTTGAAATAAATCACAGTTCTACCATTAGTGTTAGTATGGCTTCATATACATTACTCTTTCAATAAGTAATTGTCCCTTCTTTTAATATCTGATATAATTATTTGGGTTGATTTTCAAAATTTCCTTCCTTATTTAAATGATGCTTTGTATAATTACCCAGAAACATCTCTACAATGGATCCATTTTCTATTCTAATTGTTAAAACTTTGGCTTCAATATAATTTGTATAAGTACTTTTGGAGCATCAGTCTTCTGAGATAAGTAAGCAACCATTATTACACTCAATCATAGTATTAAAAAAACAGCTAAAGAACAGAGTGGTTAAATAATATATCTTGGGTTTTAAAATAAAATCTGAACCTAAGAGCAATATTTCCAAGCAAGTGGATTATAGATGAAAAGAGAAAGAGCCTTAGTATTGAAGACATTTCTTCTGTTTGCTGTCAATTATCCTCAGTTCAGCTGTTAAAACTATTTCTTTTAGCTTCCTTTTTTCCCCACTAATACCAAAAAAGCCACTAAAAACAACAACAAAGGGGAGGAAATCCTTTTAGTTTTCTTTGGTTTCCCTTACTAGTCTCAGTTTCTTCTGAGTTTTAGCATTACTTTCTAAAATTTTTTTTAATCAGAATGGTGTCAGGTGTATATATGTATTCGATCATTTAATCTTATCTCTATTTTATATATTTCTTTTAAAATCCAATTCATTTGCTAAGTTCTGTCTCAACACGCAAATATATTTTTTTGTCTTGTTGGAATGATTTCCCTTTGTGTCATCAGAATTTCATTCCTGAACATCTCCCAGTTTTAGGCTTTAATCCAAGGGATGCTATCTCTTACATCAAAATCCTATGAATTTGCTTTCCCAATTATTATATTTAATGTCAGACTTTTGGTGTATACTTTATTTTCTTTCACAAATACTAAAATTGAATAATTTTCTCATTTCAGTCATGTGCAAAATAGTAGAGTTGAAGTAATTTTAAAAAATCTCTTATATTTGTTTCTCCTACTAAATTTACCCTTGGCCTGGATATGAATATTTAGAATTTATATTTGCTTCCTCAAAGCTATTGATGAAGGAAATTTTGTATAGGAAAAATCATTCCTATAATTGGCTCAAATACAGTTGAAAGGATGGATTCTATTGACATTTTTTATTTTGTCAGTTTTTGCATTATTCCAATTATATTTAGTTCTTTGAAAACTAAATTAAATCTGACTTTATTTTTATAAAAAGTGTTTTTTAATTATGTGAGTGTAGGGAAATATTAATTGTTCATGGGTGGGAAGATTGAATATGACAAAAATGAAAAATCTACCTAACCTACTCTACTTATTCAATGTTATCCTAATTAATTTACAAAAGAAATTTATTTTATTGAGCTAGAGAAAAATAACAAAATTCATTTTGAAGAATGAAAAGTCAAGAACATCAAAGGAATTAATGAAAAATTGGAAAAGACAAAGGTACCAGTACCAAATCTTCAACCATTTATAAGGTATGTAAAAAACTATGTCAAAACTACCTTCCACTTATGACTATGTAGAAGGATGTGTCAGCAGAAAAGAGTAGACATTAAATACATATTTGTAAAAGATTATAGTAAACTTGTACTTGACAAATGTAAAGATTTAAGCTTTGGGGATAAAAATTCACAATTTCTTAATAATTTTGGGAAAACAGGAAAGCAATCTGGCAGAAAAGGGATATAGTCCAATAATTTATACCCATGATAAGATCAAAAAGGACACATGATCTAGGCTAAGAGATACCATAAAGAGATTAGGAAAATGAGGAACATATCGTCTATCAGATTTATGTAGGATAATAATTTATGGATACATAGTTGATAGAAATAATTATGAGATAAAAAGGAGATAATTTTGCTTACAACAAATTAGAAGGATTTTTGACAATTTTTATTACCAAAACTAATGTAGTCAAATTAAAAGGAAAATAGAAAATTGGGAGAAAAATATTATAGACCATTACTGTGACAAAGGTGTCATATCTCACACAGATAACTTTTTTCAAATTTATAACAATATGAATCATTGCCAAATTGGTAAATGTTCAAAGTATATGAACAGTAAGTTTTGTGATGAAGAAATAAAAACTATATCATGTCATATAGAAATGCTCTAAATAATTATGAACTACAGAAGTTCAAATTGAAACAACAGTGAGATATCATTTCACACTTATCAGATTGGTTAACATGATGAAAGGGGAAAATGACAAATTTTGGAAAGGAAGGTGAAAATTTGGGACATGAATACACTGTTGGTGTAGAATAATGCTGCCATGTTTGCTTGGGGCAACCTGTCAGTTGTCCTGGTTAGAATGTTGACCGTGGCATGATCCACAGGGAAAGTACCAAGTGGCAGTTGGACCCAGAGTATATAAAGCCCTGGAGACCCAGGGCTGGGTTATGTTCTTTCTTTACTTCTCTTCACACCTTCACTTCTACCCCTTGGGGAGGGATCCAGTGTGGTCAAGGAAGGTGGAATGTGGGATCTTAGTTTACCTAGGCCTGGCAGCTTTAGGAGATCTTTGCTGACCCAATAGGAACATCAATTAGATATGCCATTTATTCCCTAACAAGAGGTTGCTTTATATTTACCATCTAGAGATCATTTATTTCTGTCCCAGGGCTGGTCCCTTGGTACAGCTGAAGATCATAGCTAGGAGTTCATCAACATCCTGAACTTAGATCTAGAAGGCAGTACTAGACGAGTTTTATAGTTTCCTAAACCACTCTCCAATCCCTTTTCCCTAATCAACTTATACAATAAATCCTTAGTTTAATTTATGAACTAATGTCACTTACCTTCAACTTAGATCTAAGTAGACTGCTGTTCAAGATTCTAAGAGGGAGCACCACACTTCCCTTCTTATCTAATTTTAGTATCAACCAATAGGAGTTACTTCCTCAGCCAGGTCAGAGGCTGAAGGGAAATCTTCTTAAAGGATTTAGTCCTTACCAAGGGAATTACATCAATCCCTTGGCCTGCTTAGGCACTGGGTACATGGCATTCCTACATCTATCAGTTTACCATCAGTAAACTGCTTGTGATTAAGCCACATTAGCTTTCTGACTGCTTACAACTTTACCAACCTCCATTACAGATTCAGCATTAAGCCCTCATTACAATGGTGGCTATTAGTGGAACTTTGAACTGATCTAACCATTTTGGAGAGCAATATGGAATTATATCCAAAGAGTTATAAAATTGTAGGTACACTTTGATACAGCAATATCAGTTTTGTGTCTGCTTCACAAGGTGATCAGGGTAAGAGGGAAAAATATTTCTATAACATTTATAACAGTGCTATTTGTGGTGGCAAAGAACTGGAAATTGAAGGAATTCCCATCAATTGTGCAATGGATAAAAATTGTTATATATGATTATGATGGATTTTTACTGCTAGGAAAAACATGAAAAGACTTGCATGAAATAATGAAGAGTGAAGTGAGTACAACCAAATATTGTATACTGTAATATTATACTGTCTAATTGGTTTGGGACCAGGAACAGAGATAAATACACAAATAAGTATTTTGAAATTTAGGAGATGTTTAGAACAAAAAAAAATCACAATAAAGTATCCTAGGCCAAAAAAGAGTATTAAATTTCTATTTTTAGCTGGTTATATCAATGGTATCTTTGTATAAAGGATGGCATTTGAACTGAATCATAAAAGAAGTCAAATATTTAATAGGTAGAGGTGTGTCAATATTTCACAGGAAGAGAAATAAGAAAATGCATAGAGATGGGACGGTATAATATGATATTGGGGGCCAAGTAGTTTATTGTCACTAACAGCCAACATGAGTTCAAGAATTATGCTAAAATTAATAAACACATTTCATGCCCTTGTTAAAATGAATGACAAAAAATATTCAAGAATGATAAAGATATTATATAATGCATATGGTAAAACCTCTATTAATATCCTTATGGATTAAATGGAAACATATAGACTAGATCAGTGCTTTTCATTTATTGAGGGGTTCATGAATCCCTAATAAATTCATGACCATAATCAAAAAGAATTGAGCTAAAACCTCTTTAATGGCACAGGAATCAGTAAATAATTGCTAAATTATATTACATATTTTGCCTCTGTAACAATAAGCATTTTTATCTTTTAAGCATTTCAGATTTGTTTCTGAAAACTATCATGATCATGTGTATAATTATTTTCTTTTTAGTATAGTAATTACATCAAACGTGAATTCTTTTGATTAAGAGAAATGTATTCTTACAGTTTCTCACTCTCATCAAATTGTTTCCAAACTACCATAAATATTTAACATTTGAGTGCATATTGATTCCCTACAGATAGTAGGTAAATACATACTCTCATTTTAAGAGAACTTATAAAATTCTACTATTTTCCACCACATAATTGTGTGAGTGAACATTTTTCATAATTATCCTTGTTTTTAATAAAATAAAGAAATAACATTTTATTGAGAACCATATATAAGACTAAATCTGGTATAGAGACAAATATTATAAATGTTTGTTCAAATAGAAAAGTTCATTTAATGTAAGTTTGCATACAGATATTACATTTTGTCAAATATTTTCCAAATTATTTTTCTTTCATTAAAATGCTATTAATATTCAAATGTTTTTCATAAACTAATATGAATACTTGAAAATAACAGTAAGCATATGAAGTTCTAGTAAATTGTTTCTTTTATATTTAAAGAATCCCCTACATAAAATATTTGCTTTTATTCTACAATTAGAATTTTCCATAATTGTAGTTGGAAGAGCATCTTATATTTATACTTATAATCATATAATACTAAGTTTAATTTTGAGATTTCATAGCAATATTATCATGGTAGTTATTGTAAACAATTAATAACATTTTAATGAATAAAGTAAAGAGAACATTATGAGTAGTTATTCAAATATGCCAGGGATTCACAAGATTTTTTTTTCATTGTTGTTAAAAGAGGTCTATGAAATAAAATTAAAATGAAAACCACTAGCATTATATATAAGTAGAGTTATATAGGTGAAAATATGCCTCAGGAATTTGATGATCTAAAATTTTTGTTCAATATTTCATGTATTCTTTCAATTAAGTGACAAGATTTTTTTTAAAAATCCTTTAGGTGGGACAAATAAATGAGAAGATGATTAGAAGCAATTTTTTTCTAAAATTATGTTATTTCTTTGTACTATTGAATTAAAATGTTGTAAGTAACCATCCTCCCAAAACAATGAAGTAAAAATGTTACATTTGAATCCAATGGAACTATCAGCCACAAATTCATTCTGGATTCAAATGTGCTTACTCTGACTTTTTTTTTTTATCCTGCACAAACTTTTAAGAATTTGCAGATGTCAGCCATTGAATTCAATATAATGTTACATCATGCACCAGCAGGAGAAAAGTAAAATATGTTTTATTACTAATGGCAGTATAAAAGTAAAAAGAACAGAGCTTGACTGAACAGTTATGGATTGAGTTTGTAGAAATGAGTTGCAAATACATGGAATTGCAAACTACACTTGTTTCTATAGAAGTTACTAGTAGAAAATAAATACTGAACACATAGTATTTCAAAGTTGCTATCCTGATTGTAACTGTAATTTAAAACATAAAGAGAGTTTAAAACATAATAGAACCAGTATAAAAGAAAAGAATAACCATATAATGTAAACCTTAGGCTTTTCTTTCAATTCTTCTCTTTTTAGTTTAAATTAGGGTTTCTGAAATATTATTTGTTGCTCTGAAAGCTGTCCCCTATCATGCTCTATTTTTCTCTGCTGTTTATTTCCATGAAATGAAACAACCAGCAGAAAGGATGATCATAAGTCATATAGAATCTGATTTTCACCTTTTGAATATACCTTAAACCAAATACATTTTCCTAAGTGCATTTTTATAGAGTTTAGTTTGTTCCCAAGCTGTGAGCATTTTTGAATTGGATTTTAGTTTTAGTATACTTAGGCTTAAATATATGTGTGCATGTGTATATATCCCTAGGGTCTCATTTCATGCTCATGCTAGTAAGCCATCTGTCTTGAAAAATGCAAATAGTAGTTTACTTAATTTTTCTGGTGTGTTCAAAATCTATTTCCTTTAAGAAATATTCAACTAATTTCTACTGCAACTACATAAGAAGCTTTAGATTCCCATAGTAACTTTTAAAATTTAACTTACTTAGAAAATCTAATATGGGGTGTTTTACCTAAATCAATGGGATTAGAAGCTTAGTAAGGAATAATATTATTTAAATGATTTACTTCATCATCATCCTCATTTCAGATTTTCTTCTCTTCTCATACAAAGAGTTGTGTGACTCAGAATACCACTTCAAACCTGACTGATTGGCCAATATGAGAGTAAAGGAAAGTGTTAAATTTGAAGGGGACATGGCAAAACTGGGATACTATTGCATTGCTGGTTTTTGTTGTTGTTGTTGTTGTTGTTGTTTGTTTGTTTTTTATCCTGGGACTCCATTCTAGGAGCATAGGGCCACAACCAGTAGGCAATGGGTCACACAGTCACTAAGGGTCACCCAGCTGGGAAGTGTCTGAGCCCGGGTTTTTTTTTTTTGAACCTAGGACCTTTCGTCTCTAGGCCTGGCTCTCAATCCACTGAGCTAGCCCAGCTGCCCCTACTTTAGGTTGCAGTTTCTTTAGCAGATGTAGTTTTTACAGGGTGGGGTTGCTAGCCCCACGCCCAACCCTCCTCCTTTTTCATCTGGGCTAGGGACCGTCCTTGGCCCTGGAGTGGTAAGGGTGGGCAATAGGGGTCAAGTGACTTGCCCAAGGTCACACAGCTGGAAGTGTCCGAGGCCGGACTTGAACCTAGGACCTCCAGTCTCTAGGCCTGGCTCTCAATCCACTGAGCCACCCAGCATTGCTGGTGGAGTTGTGAAATTGATCCAATCATTCTAGAGGTAATTTGGAACTAAGCCCAAAGGGCTATAAAACAATGCATATTCTTTCATCTAGTAATATAACTATTGGTCCATATCCCAAAGAGATATTGAAAAGGAGAAGGGAGAGGACCTACATGTTCAAAAGTATTTATAGCAGCTCTTTTTGTGGTGACAAAGAATTGGAAAGGGATGTCCATCAATTAGGGAATGGCTGAACACATTATTGTATATGTTGTTGATGGAATATGATTGTGCTGTAAGAAATGAACAAAATTGTTTCAGAAACAGTTGAAAAGACCTCCATAAACTGAATATTAAATGAAATAAGAAGAGCCAGGAGAACATTATGCACAATTAATAGCAATATTGTGGAATGATCATCTTTGAAAACTTAACTACTCTCAGCAATATAATGATCGAAGACAATGCTGAGGGTCTTATGAGAAAGAATGCTATCCAGTTACAGAGAAATAACCGTGTGAGTCAGAAAGCAGAACAAAGCAGATGATTTTTCACTTTTGTTTATTTGTGTTTTAATTTGGAGGATTTGATTTTATATGAGTATTCTTTTAAAATTCTTTTAAAAAATGAACAATATGTAAATATCTTTTGCATAAAAATAAATGCACAACCAGGATCAAATTGCTTGCCATTGTTTTATAGAAGTGAGGTAATCTAGGCACATCTCAGGCAATTTGGGTAGTGAGGAGGGATAAAGGAGAAATAGGTGATTATAAAGTGATTGGAGGCGGAATGAAGGTAAGGTAAGGTATATGGGAGATAAGGGAAATGGAATATGTAGGAGGGCAGCTCAAACAGGTTTATTCACTGAGGCTTGAGACAGAGGATACAAGGAGAAATTAGGTTAGTAAGAAAAATTTAGATCAAGGTTGGGGTTTTCCTCTTGTTAGTTTCTAAAATCCCTTGAGGTAGGAGTTGAAAGGACTCCTCCCTGCCAGTGAAACTGATGGCTGTAGGAAGTCTCAGGTAAGGACTTCCTGCCAAGATGGATGCCTGCAGTTCCCTCAAGAAATAAAAAGAAATAATTCCTTCCCTCTTTAGCCCTTGCTTTAATCTTCAATACCATGATTCACCAGAGGCTTTGAGTAGCTAACAAGGGGGATTTATTAATATCAGGTTAATCAGAGGGAAAGAGGTTTCAGGTTTTTCTAACTGCTGCTAGGGAGAGGGTTGATGGTGGGGGATGGATCACAGAAGAGATTTAGACTGAAAGAGTCTGGCTCTTCCAGTTAGGAAGGTTTGACTGCCTTTTAAGTAAAGTCTTTATCAAATCACTAAAACTAGGGTGACTTATTTGAGGATGCCCTACTTGCCTACAGAAACTAAACACACAATGTTCAATTACCAAGCCCTCCCTTCCTCCAAGGGCCCAAAGGGAAATTCAGGGAAAAGGGAGGGATGTAAATGAATAGAAATCAGGGAGAGGTCTAGAGAAAATCAGCCTTTTGTTCCTCTATATGAACTTCCTCAATTAGTAAATTAATTTAAGCAAAAGTGCCATTTCATGACAATAGCTTAGCATACTCATGAGCAATTAATATTTTTATAATTTTTGTGTCTCTAGTAATACTATTATAGTTTCTGTGTTACCTTGTATATAGATTCCCAATTATTTTATATATTTTGCAATTATATTTAATGGAACTTTCCTTTCTATCTCTTCCTGTTTGCTCATTTTTTGTAATATAAAGAAATATTATTTATGCTAATGTAGTTGATACTCTGCAAATTTGTTCAAATTATTGTTCCAATTGAATTTAGATCACTTTAATAATTTTGATTCATTTTTAGTATCTTTATTTCTCCAATTTCTTTTTTAAAATTTTCCATAGTATGTCAGTTAGTATTTCTAGAATTATATAAAATAGTAGTGATATAAAAAGACATCTTTGTTTTATGATTGAATTGATTGGAAAAGACTCTTACTCCTTTTTTTATAACATTGGTTCTTAGGTTATAGATAGACTCTACTTGTTCAACAAGAGGAATATCTACTGCTATGTTTTGTAATATTTTATTAAAAATAGATGTTTCATCTTATTAAAAGTATTTTTGTATCAATTATAATCTTCTTTCTTTATTCTTTTTAGCAATATTGTCCATTTTGTGGATAATGCACATAATATTAAAGTAAACATGGCATTTATATTTCCAATTCTATATAATCTGATCTGGCAAAAATAGGTAATCTTTGGGATATGCTGTCATAGTATCATTGCCAATACCTTATTTTTTTCATTAATGTTCATTAGGCATACATATATGCATATATATATATATATTTCTTCTTCTCTGATTTATTCTTTCTCCTGTATAGGAAGTAAGTAAGGGATAGAGTAAATTTCATGGATTAGCTTTAAGAGGAAAAAAAGGAGAATTTGGATACAAGCCCTGGGAGAGGATTCTGAAAAGGAGAAAAGGACTGTGGGAATTTTTACTGGCATTAATGGTTATTCCCTCTACTGTTTTTTGACTGAGCTGGATGAAGGTTTTGCTCTGGAAAATTTTCCCTTTTTAGTCCTAATCTTGTGGAGAGTTTAGTGATTTCCTTGGTTGAGAGTTTGCCTTGGAGTGGACTGCTTTTTCCCTGAGGTACAGAAACCATCTGTTGGTGATCCATCTGTCAGAAATCCATTCCAAAGTAATCTCAAGGATTTGTCAACTGAGATTTTGGATTATCTAGGGAAGCCAACCCCAGGCTTTAGATAAGGGCTCAAATACACCATTGAGTCCTTCCTTCCTCATTGTTCTTTTGTTAATCAATATTAATTAGATTGGTTTATAGTCAAATAGCTTTTGGGGTCTTAGGTAAGAGCAGGGAGATATAGGAAGGGCTTGAGAAGATAAGAAGAGCAAACCCCATGAGGGGTAGCATAGGTTGGAGGGAGGAGTTATAGTAGGATAGATTTAGGACTGTGTTTATCATTTCCCTATCCTTAATAAACTTGGTTTTAATAATTTCAAGGGTGGCCCTGGGGAGGTTTCTAGGTGGGTTTTATCATCTCTCATCCATCTAGGAAGGATTCTTATTTCACTAGATTAGGTATCAACATTGCTTTTGCTTTGCAGATAATATTTGGTGGAACCTCTTATGTTCAATTTTTGAAAAATATGTGATACTAAAATTAACTGTGTTGAAAGATAAAATTGGCATATAAATCAATCTTGTACTACAGTTTTTTTTCCCCATTTGAGAGATTCTTTATGGAAAGTTCAATTTTTTTTCTAAAATGGAGTCACTAAAAACCCTACTTTGTGAATCTGGCCATTTCATATTTTTTGTAAATATTCAAATTTTAGGTTATTATATTTATCACTATATAATTTTTAAAATATTTTCCAATGATTTCCTTTATTCCTTCTGTTTTGTTGTAATTTTCCCCTTTTTAATATTGATACTTCTGTTTCCTTCTTTCTTTTTAAAAAAATTAAAGTCCTTACTTTCTATCTCAAAATCAAGACTATATATTCGTTCCAAGGCAGAAGAGTCATAAGGGGGTTAAGTGACTCCACCAGGGTCATACAACTAGGAAGTATCTGGGGCCAAATTTGAACCGAGGCTCTCCCATCTCTATGCCTGGATCACATTGTTTGACTAGATAAAAGTGAGTTTCATGTGTCACCTATTCCCCCCCACTTCCTCCATATTTGTATTTATCTTCTACTTTGATGTTGACAGAATGAGGAAGATCAGTCATCTCATTCTGATTATCATAAAAGAGAGAAAAGTACATTTATCAATATTATTCATTACTTTAATGAAGAAGATGGAATCCAAATGGAAGAGAAATTCCTATAGATGGTGAGATATTCTACCTTTTTAATTTGTAAACTAAATTGTACCGATTGTTTTAAATCCTGGCATATAATGGGGCTACACATAAAATGGGGCAAACAACAAATATTTATTAGAGTTTTATATCAAAAATTCCGTAGTACTGAGAGTCCTTTAAATCTAAGGGAAAAGTTCATTTCCCATATTTAGGAACCTTACAGTACATTTTGCCTCTCCTCTCATCAGATTTTTCTTTTCTCTTTCAATAGACATTTTTATAGTCCCTGTGGGTATCAGGTACACTGTTGTAAGTGCAGGGATAGATAAAAAGTTTTTAAAAGGCATGGTTTTGCCCTCATTAAGGCTAGTGTATGACAAGGGCATAAGATGCAAACAAAAAGTAGGATATTATGCAAATTGTTTTTAAAGTTCATTAGAGAACTGTAAATCAAAGTGTTATATGATGTCTAAGGAGAAAAGCTTCTTGCTAACCAAATGTGTTTTGGAGGAAGGTATTCACTACAATTTGGCTCCCAGATACCTCAATATCCTTGTGTTATCACTGAACAAAACCTTTTCTCCTAAAAGATCATTCTAATTCGAGGAAGAAAAATGTAATTTTCAGGTTTTTCAAAATGTGTTTAATGTTTTATCTCCCATAAAATTTCTAATATCCATTTCTAATTGGATACATAGAGACTAAAACCTCAGAAAACAATAAGACATTTTAAAATACCATTCAACCTGACTAATTTCTCATTTGCTTCCACTTTTAATAACTTGTTTTTGTTCAGCAAATGTTAATATTCCCTACATAAGAAAATAATATTACATTAAATTATTTTCTATAGATGGAGAATGTGTGTGGGTGAAGGGTTAATAACTAAAAGTTAATTAACTTGGACCCAAATCTGAAATAACTTTTTCACTTGATTAAGAATTATATAAATTGAAATACTTTAATATTTTAAAATGCTTTTTTTATTCGAGTTACTTTCATTTCTCAAGTGAAAGGTTTAAAAAATCTCTTAACAGACTTTTTTGCCCATATTTACCAGACGTTCATATTTGGATTTTAATTTGGGGAAAGACCTTGTTGGTAAAGTCACTTGGTCAGACAAGTGACCTAATATTATAACATTTTCCTTCTAGAACCTTTCCTATAACTGGTAGCATTATAAGACAGGACAGAAATGAACTCCTGAGGATGAACTGTTGGTATTTTTATCCCTGAAAGATTTGCTCTCTTAGTTATCCTCACAATATTATAGTGACAGTGGGAAGACTGGCTTTATCTTTTGACCTTTAGGACTGAGTTGGTAAATTTGACTATAAGTAGCTAAAGTGTATGGCTTCGTTAGTAGCTTAACAAATTTATAACATTTCCTAGAATAAAGTTGCTGTGTTGGAATACATCTATGACTTTTTTTAAAAGTAGTTTTATATAACAATTCCTTTTTATAATCTATTTGACCATTAAATGTTATGGGACTCTGTCAGAGGATGGCATATGATGTTGGATTTGTGATTTGGCTTCTTGTTGATATATTTTACTGAGATGACAAAGCAACTCCTGAATGGCCCCAATGACTGGCAGGGGTTGAGGAGGTGGAGGTTGTGTCAGAAAAGAATGATCCCTAATAGGAGATTAGACTCTTATGAATCAGGAAGATAGACTCTAGTGTTCTTATAAAAAAACCTCTTCCTGATCTTTTTACATCTTTCTAATTTGGGACTCATTTCTATCACTTTCTCACACATAATCTCAAAGGCAGGGGCAAAGGAAATTATCTTCCCTTTACTACTTCAGTAGCAACAACAGTTATAAGCAGATGTAGTGGAAAACATATTTGCCTAGAGAGACTTGAATCTAGAGACCCTTGCTGCCTTCTTTTGCTTCCTGTTTCCTTTCATGACCATAGTCAGCAAGTAGAATTCCAAAAAATGTACAATTCCACCTTTGGTGACAACTATCTGAACCTGGTTCCTGAGTTTAGGGTTGAGGGACTATTTAATAAATGTAATTCTAATAAATGAAAGCTCCATTAGGACAAAGGTTTGGTTTCTCTTTTTTATATATCCCCAATTCTTAGCATAATGTCTGATCCTCAATCAATGATCATAAAGAGATTTTTGGAATGTCATTTTTCTCATAAATGGTCATCTATAGGTTAAAAGAAATCCATGCTCAGTCTTGCATAGAATTCTGAACCTTAGGAGTTACTCAAATAGTTCCTTTTGGAGGTGAATATGAAATATTTATTTAACAATCCTGCAAAATGCCTTAACCTTTCAGATGGGATATAAAGAATACAATGGACTATTTGGTATACTTTTCTAGGTTCTCTATTTTTCTTTGAACTTTTTTATGTTATAAATTTTGTGGTATACTAAATAAACAACTGCCCTAAACCTATATCTATATATCTATACCTGTTCTAGAAGGAACTCTGTTATTTATTTATATTCTTGGGTCACCCTAGACATGAACCATATATAAGTTTTTCTCTGCAGATTTGCTTGGAGGTACTGGGATGAGAGAAGAGAAAAAGAAGAGAGAAAAAATTGACCTCTCTTAAGGTTAGATCTCATCAGGTTGAATCTGGGCTTTCAGAAGTTCAAAGCTTATTTTTTAGATAGCCCTAAAACACATGGGTGTTCATGAGAAGAAAGTTAAAATCTACTCATGTGAAAAAACAAACACTACAAAATGTACTTATTTGCAGTCCAAATGTCATCATAAATACACTATAGGCCCATAAAAATGACCTCAAATTACATTAAGTAGCAAATAACATTGATCAAATTCTGAATTTTATATGGGACTAGACATAATTGGGAGAATTCCATGTAAAGGCAATTCATACCTTATAGTCATTTTTTTAAATTAAAGAAAGATTATCCCCTTTCTTAGTAGCCATTAATACAGCACATTTTCCTCCTCCTAAAACAAGCTCATGTCTGCTATAAGTTTCACTTAATCTCACAAGGACTTGAGAGTTAGATACTGTGTTGTATTTGTAATATATTTTCACTCTCTTCTACAACATTGAGGGTAAGCTTGCAAGGCATACTGATAGAGGAGGCTCAGGTGTAGGGTTTAAGGGACTTAATCTATGGTAGATAGGGGAAAGGGAGAGGAGTGGTTAGGTGAGAAGGCAGAATTTTAAGTAGAGGAAAGGGAAACCCAAATATCACGCAATTTCACCCATGGCTTTGATTAGATGTAAGATATTGTAAGCTTAAAATTAATGTACAATAACTCCGAGTATTATATTTTATTATATGACATATAATAACTTGAAGTAAAGGAAAATAAAAGCTAGAGTTAAGAGGGAACTAACCCAGCCACAGTTACTATAGAAGAGAGTGAGAGGACAGGGTTACAGCAAACTTATTTATAATAGGTAAGGATGCTATGTGGGGGAGAGAAAATGATTCTGGGAGATGAAGTCCAGGGGTTCAAGATTTCTAATTACACAATTTTCAGATGAAAGAAGCATAGCCTTGGTGTTGTAAGGACAAAGAGAAATCCATGAGAATTTCATATCCTTAACAACAGGTTGGAGAGCTGAAAAGGCAGATGCAATGAAATATTGGGCTCCTGGTTTAGATTCATAAATGAAGTCTAATTTGATGCATAGAAAGTTATAATTTATTTTTTCAGATGTCTGTGGGAGTTAAGCTGTGAAGGGAACTTCTTTGTTAGGTCTCATCCTAGAAGGACAGTCATGATGAGGAGAGGAAAAAGGGAGCATAGAAAGATGGATATTAACTCCAAAGTGGCTTGGATCTATTAAAGCATTGGATTGAGGGATCGAAGGGAATATTCTGGTCTATATCTGTTACATGCTAAATATGGATTGGACCTGTGATTTCATTTATATAAGGAATGACTGTGTGATGAAAGTGTTACAAGCAATGTATGTTGGTACCTTCTCTGCAAATTATATTCTTAATATGTAGCCTAGAGCATTGAGATGTTGTTAACTTGGTCATCATCACACAACAAAATATACCAGTGGTAGGACTTGACATCAAATTTTCCTGGCTCTGAGACCAGCTTTCTGTCTCTTTTCCTTAATGGTAAATAACTCTTTTCCTTAATGGTAAATAATATTGCTTTTTGAAAAATATGAAATCTCATTAAGTTCATTAATATAATATGTCTATTTTTAAAGGGAAACATAATGAATGTAGTGCACAGTCAATAACTTAATGTAAGAGAAGGGTTACACTAAAAGAGAATGGAGAATAAGCCATGATCTGATTCATTAAAACTCATGAATCCTATTCTAAATCTTGGCTGTTATTGACAAACGGACAGAGCCAAAGTATAAGGGTTGATTTGTGATATGAATAAAGTATAAGGAGTTTGTGGGTTTTATTTTTTGCTTCAGTGGGGAGAGAAGGAAAGCACATATCCTGTTTGAGTGGTATTGACTGCCCAAGAAGATCAGACATTGGTCATCATGCCTTACAAATCTTTTTTATGAGAGAAGGAAATTGTACAACCAAGATGTTAGGTGAATTTCTTTAAAATGTGTATGCCCTTAGTGTTAATTCAAATTTAGATCCCTGGACTATTAACGTCTACTCAAGAGTAAAATACTAAGAACTTACTTTTCTATAGTGCTTTACAGTTTTCAAGGTACTTTCCTCACAAAAATTCTTTGAGGTTAGTCTATTTCTAGCTCATTATTTTTTTCCATTAGTACCCAGTGATATAGTTAGTATTATTATCACCATTGTCATTAAGAATGATATATCACTAAGAACACAGAACTTGAAGTCAGCAGTATTGGGTCCAAATCCTGACTCTGGCACTTATTAGTAAGTTAGTCAGTAAACAAATATGTATAAAATTCCTACCATGTATCAGATATTATGCTAAATGTTGTTGGGGACTGAAAGACAAGTGAATTATTTAATTTGAATTCCTATCAGAGATTTTAATCTGTATAATGGAATTAATATTTGCATCACTTACAGGCTTGTTGCAAATACATTATACTATAAACCTTAGAATGTCATGTAAATGTGAATTCTTATTTCATTTCAGTAGATCTTTTCCTGTCAAAAAGAAAAGAATACTCAAATTTTCTATCTTCCCATAATTCATCTAAGCTTTTTTGAATAATTAATATTTTTACTATTGTCTCTGTGAGAATGTATTGTCTCAGGATCCAAGGAATTTCCGGTTATCCAAGATAAAGAATTGGTACCTCATTCCTAAAAGGAAATACAAAATGTTTCCTTTTGCTATTATAATTCTTGTAATTTAGCTTGCATGTGGAAGGATCATGAACCACAATTTGAATTTTATTTTAAATAAAAAGTTGAATATTTAATTTACACTTTTCCTGCTATGTTTCCTAACACATCAGCATCCTAATACTTAAAATAGGATAATTTTTCATATTGACCCTGACAGTAACGAAGTGTCACTTTCTCTGCCATTCCATTACCCAATTCTAATCTCTCTTCAGCACAACCCTTAAGCTTTGTCAGGCATAAATGAGAATAAATTGAAAAATCAAAGAATGAGTTTCAAATATGTATATTATTTCACTGAAAAACATATTTTAGAGAGAAAGATTCCTCCTACTCTTCTGTCTCCAAAGATGGTAGTATTGAGTGAAGATTCTGTGAAGGTCAGAAAGAATAAAGTAATTCCTTAATTCAAGTCTATATTCAGATAAAGAATGAGTCTACATCAGAATTATTTACATACTTTTTTCTATCTAGCAATTTTTAGGCATAATCCCAATTTATTAGCTCACCTCTTAAATAAACTTATGAAAAAACTAAATGAAACAAAGTGAGTTGATCTGAATTAATACTTGTATTTACCCCAAGTTTTTGTGCCTGTGTATTCTCTGCATGTGTATGTATGTTGTTTGCATGGCCTGATCAACAAATTAAGCCTCACCCCCAAGTGGAACCAAAGAGCCTAGAAGACAAGGAGAAAATAACTATATATAATGACCTTATAAGTAATAATTTATCTATTGTTTTTCAGGACCACCTGTCCAACACTAAAAATATATAATGATCTGTATTTCTGTTTCCTACATTAGTGGCCCATTTCTTTATATTTCATCCGTACCTAGATATCTCATCAAATATTATACTATACTTCCTATTAATTTTGATGAGTTTTTTCCTTTTTCATTACTGACTTCTTTAGTTTATAAAGAGCCACTTTCTAATAAACTCTCAAAACACTCTCCCTTAATCTATTTTAATGTTTACTAGACAGAATGTATTAGTAAATTTTTGCTTCTAGTTAGAACCACATAATTCCACATAGATTATAATTGTCATTTCTAGTAAGATTTATTTGCCATCTAAGAACCCTAGTAAACTTTGTCATTTATGCAGCCCTACTCTTTTGAAGATGAGCATTTATTTAAGGTGATAGTCTACAACCAGATCAAAAGGAACTACTTCAGTTTCAACTTCAAATTAGAAGCTTGATGATAGGTCTCTCTTATCTTTCTAGAGATGCAGAGCACAGACCCTCTCTTCACTCTGGCAGATGCTTCTCTTCAGTGAAGGTGACCAAAAATATCCCTGGTATCCAGCCCCCTGGTGAGGACTTTCTGCATTTAGCAAGGCTAGATATTGAACAGCAGACACACATTTAATTTCATCTTCAATCTCCAATTTAAGCTTGCAAAGATTAGGAAGAACCTGCGAGGCTCTCATGATTTAAGAATTAATAGTCATGTCATTAAGAAAGAAGAAATACAAAAGCAGTTTATTGGAAGACTTGCTATATAATATCTATGTATCTTTAAGATATACCATCTTCAAACTATGTCACAGTTCACTTTTTGAGGCTTCACTGTATTATGTTTTTTTAAAAAATATATTTAATTCTGTATCGCAGAGTTTTTGCTGTATCGCTGGATTTTGTGGATGAAACTGTACTCAGTGGAAATTCAGTACAGCCACTACAGTTTGCAGGAGTTTGCCAGCCTGAGATTGTACACAGCACACTATTGGCTGATGGAAAGAGAGGTGACCAACCACAGCGCTGTGTTCTATATCCTTGGTGCTGATTGGCTCAGTGCCTGAAGCATCAGTATTTGCTCTCTTGCCCTGTGCCCATACATTCAACATTTCTCCTTGTACACTTCACATGGACGTCTGATCATCACACGTAGTTGTGTTTTTAATAAGTTTTATAAAAGTTTGACTTGATTTCAAGCCCTTTGCCACCCAATCGTTCTGTGCCTTCAAAGGCTTCTGGCAGTAAACACCATTACTTCACGGATTTTCACCTGTTGCGGAGTCTCAGGAACGTAACTGCCGCGGTAGGTGAGAGATCATTGTAATGTCACATGTTCTGACATCATGTGTTATAAATGATGGATCTGAAGATGAAAGGAAGAGAATGGACCTAACAATGACCAAGTCACAGTCTTTCCTATGCTGAATTGGACAAAAGATTTATGAGTGACAGAAAATGTTAGCTGGTCATAGGTTGGTATACTCTACCTAAAATCAATTTCACTGCTAAGGGAAGGGGAAAATGGAATCTTGAGGACAGATAGAAGCTCAGCACATCATCAGATACTTTGCTTTCCATGCAGAGGCAAGCAACGTCCAACCATGCCAGTGAGAAGTAGAGATTATCTGGAAGTTATGAGCCAAAACAGGTTTCCCTTTCCAGATAATACTGGAGAACCTTGACTTTCTGACAAGATAATTATCTAAATAGGAGACAGAACTTTCAATTTCACACCAGAATGAATAAGGATAATAAAAACCAATTAGAAACTATCATAAATGATTTCTCTTGTCCTCTCTCCTTTTTTCCATTGATGGGTTTCTTATAAAGGTTCCATTTTGTGAAAGGGTCCAGGTCAACCTTAATTCATACTTCTCTTCTCCCTTTTCATTACCTTGCCTCCTCTACTGCTGGCTCTTCCTAGAATTTCCCCCTAAATCTGGGACTTCCTTACACTATGACAGCCTATCATCCCTACTAGTTTCTCATCCAGAAATATCTCTCTGCAGGACCCATCTACTCCCTCTGATTTTTCTCTTCCTTAAGGATAGTTCACTTCATGAAAGGGATCTGGTTAGCTTGCCTTCATTTTCATTTTGGATCTCTTCATGACTTTCTGGATTTGAAAACCATTTTATCCCTGCAAAATAGAATGCACCCATCCCTTTCTGAAAAGGACCTCAAAGGATAAGACTCAGGAATATTTTTATATGGATTTTCCTAACTCTCCTTAATGTGTTTTCTCCTCCATTATCCTACCCAGCATTATTTTTCCCCAAACCAGGACTCCATGACACTTTCTGGCTGTCTACATATAATGCTGTCTTCATTTTGAATATTATCCTCAGAACTTATCTTCCCTTTGCCTTTCTTGTGGTAGCAGGTGACCACTCAGGTACTGACTCATACAAAACACACACAGATACACACACATATACATGAGCCTTGTACTCTTACTGGAGATAGTAGTTTCTGATGGTGAGAAGTCATTTTTCCTAAATAGATATTCTCTATATAGATATTCTTTGTATAAAACATATAACCAATATAATATCAAGAATAAATTATATAAAATGATATCCATTATGGTTTTACTTTGTCTTAAATTAATCATCAACTTTCCTAACTAGAATAAAAGCTGGCTTCCAAGTTAAAAAAGACATGGAAACATTCCAAGCATTATGGTATCATTTTGTGAAAATTAATGATATCAAAATTATGAGTCCATTAAAAGACATGCTAAATTATTTCTGTATTTTGTGGAACCTTTTTCCAATTATTATATACATAAACTGACAGACTCATATATGTGTGTATATATGTTGTTGTTTTTCAGTCATGTCTGACTCTTGGAAGTTTCTTGGCTAGGAGAGATTTATCATTTCCTTCTCCAGTTCATTTTATAGATGAGGAACTGAGGCCAACAAGGTTATGTTACTTGACCAGGATTATACAGCTTGTACGTGTTTGAGGACAAATTTGAAATCAGGAAGAAGAGTCTTTCTTATCAGGTCTTATACTATATCTATTATGCCACCTAATTGCCTATCTATCTATCTATCTATCATTCTATCTATAAATACACCTACATACATACACATAACTTTTGTGTGTATGTATATGTGTGTCTACAGAGAGAACAAGAATGAGAAGATAACATATAGTATTTGACAATAAGTATAAAATTTTTAATTTATGTAAAGATAGAGGCTGTACATCGGCTTCACATTTACTTTATCCTTATATAGCTTCCTTCATTTCCTTACCATTGATAAGCTCCAGCTTTCCCCTGTGCAACTCAAATGGCATCAGCTTCCCTGACAAAGCTTCCAGGCTTGGCAGCTTTGAAAGTTCCAGGGAAGTCTTATTTGTTACCAAAAACCAGGAGTCACTATATCCTGTAGATCAGAGGATTCGATATGTTAACTACAATAAAGGGAGGCCACTGGGTATCACAGCTATAGATAATTATCACTGTTTCCGTGCTGCATATTTTTGCTGTTTTGGGGCAAGGTAAATCTCTTTCGCTCAACAATTCATGAGTGCCTCATTTCATCTCCAAATTGGGTCCAAAACAAGAGTATGATGGCATTGTTTTCATGCCTGCCACAGGAAATCAAATTGGACCGATAGATAAAAGTGATGTTTGTCAATATGTTGGCCCCCTCAAGGCAAGATATATACATCTAAGACTGTGGTTATGTATAACAAGATATTAAGAACCTAATATTGAAGATTATTGAAAAGAATATTATTTGTAATTAACACCATAGTGATGGACACACAATTTTAAAATTGTAAAACGGATCATACCAGATTTGGAATACATCCTAATAAAAACAAAATGAAAACATATGAAGGGAACACAGTTACCATAGACACACTAACTTATCTTATCAAAGGGGAAAAATTGAAACATTCTCAAAGTACATAATAAAAAAAAGATTAAAAACTTAGAGAAATGCATTTATAATAAGAAAGATATTTCTTCATTATTTCAATAGATAAAGTTCACAAGAGGTACATAACTTGGCTGTAACTGAAAGTATTTTATCTGTGGGAAGAATGTAAGAAATTGCCAAGATACAAAGGATAAGTCAAAAGCCTATCCACAGGTGATATTCAAATGAACTCAGTCAAAAGTGTTTCAACATGGAAATGTCCATTAAATGATTGAGATAGCTGTGGTTTTGTTTATAGTAGCAGAAGGATGTATGATGACAATTTAGGATCAGATTTACATCACCTGATTTTACAGACAGGATATCCTGAAGGAATACAGAGTCTGCATGGAAAGGGTCAAAATTATGTAATACATTTCTATAGGCTACAAAAGTTTAGCACTAACTGAATATCTATGAAGATATGCCCTTGTGGCTAGAATTATGAGGTTACTCTCTTTTATTAAATAACAGATATTAAGTCTAAGATTATAATTATAGGCCTCAAAAATATCTCTAAGACTACAATAAATAAATTATCCCAGAACTGAAGCATTACTTAACTGACCACCTCCCTTGATCCATAAATAAATATATATATATATATATATATATGTATATATATATAAATATATGATTCTATATTCATAAAAAATAAGTGCAACATTTTTAACCACTGCCTATAATAAATAGCCTCAAACTCTATTGAATAGAAAGAGTTCAAAACGGCTAGCATAAGAAAGCTAATTTATGTAGGAACAGGACAAGGTGCAATTTTCCTCCATCGTTCTATTTTCTGCTGGCATGGTACCAAATATGCTTTCAATTCTTTGGAAGATGCTTTCAGTGAGCCTGTAGAAAATGAGATTACATTCCAATACTTTTATTGCTTTTTAAAAAACAAAAATCATTTTCATCTATCTGTGCAATAGTTTGTAGATCATTAAATATGAAAGAATATTAGCAGGACAGTGTCTGCTCTCAAGACTGCTATCTGACCTTCAACAAAAATAGCTATGGTTAATAGATTTTTCAAAACAATATTTATAACTCTGATTAATAATATTAGTTTAAATTTAACCAAAACTTTAAGGCTTATAAAACACTGCTCCTTGACTATAAATCTGTGAGGTTGTTACTATAGATATTTTTTGTCTATATTTGAAATATTGAAAAACTGTTGATGTCAGGTAGGTGATTCAAACTTGAAGTAAGGAAGTACTGAGTTTAATTTCTCTCTCAGATGACTTAATTGCTATGTGAGTAGTCACTTAAGGCAAGTCACTTAACTTCTTTCAGACTTCATTTCATCTCCTCTAAAATGAGGATAATAACAGGCCGTGTCTTCCAGAGTTGATGTGAGGATCATACAAGATAATCTGTACAAAACTCTTTGTAAATCTTAAAGTGTTATATAAAATCTGCCCATTATTATAATCAATTATTATTATTCTGATGATTGTTAGTGTGGACTGTCCCAAGATCAAGCTTAGCCAGTAAGTACCAAAGGCAAGATTTGATTTCTCAGATTTCCTTACTCCATGTCCAACAGCCTTTCCATGTCTAACAAGCCTTTGCAAAAATAATATAAGATTATTTAGCTTTTTTTTTAAAGGTAAACATCCTTTTGATTTACTACACAGCTAACTTCCTTTTTTTTCAAACATTTATTAATATTCATTTTTAACATGGTTACATGATTCATGCTCCTCCTTTCCCCTTCGCCCCCCGCACTCCTCCCACCCATGGCCAATGCACATTTCCACTAGTTTTGTCATGTGTCCTTGATCAAGACCAATTTCCAAATTGTTGGTAGTTGCATTGGTGTGGTAGTTTCGAGTCCACACCCTCAATCATGTCCACCCCGACCC
>NC_058130.1:117625997-117641171 GCF_016433145.1 Gracilinanus agilis | reverse complement strand
CCTTTAATCAGGATGTAATGACCTTCCCTGTCTTTTTTAATCATATCTATTTTTACTTTGGCTTTGTCAGAAATCATAATAGCTACTCCTGCCATCTTTTTCTCATTTGAAGCCCAAAAGATTTTGCTCAAACCCTGAACCTTAAACTTGTGTATGTCCACCCGCCTCATATGTGTTTCTTGTAGACAACATATGGTGGGATTTTGGTTTCTAATCCACTCTGCTATTTGCTTCCGTTTTATGAGCGAGTTCATCCCATTCACATTCAGAGTTATAATCATCAGTTGTGCATTTGCTGACATTTTCAAATCCTCCCCCATTCCTACCCCTTCTCCTTATGCTATTTCCTTTAAAACCAGTGGCTCACGAGGATAAAGCTGAGGGTCCAGATGCTTGTTTGTTCTCCTCCTCTGTTTGCTCGGTTGTCTCGATTTTCTCTGTGTAAAAGTTGTCGAGTGTTAAAGACTTCTTTTTCTTGTTGTTAATCTTTCTCTTCTGAACTTCCTGAGACTGGGTAGCCATCGTTAGCCCAGCAGCTTCTCAGCTTTATCCTCGCGCTCAGGGTCTGTCCGCGGTCAAGCCCCCTGGTGGACCCTCTTGCTTGATCCTCTGCTGGAGGTTTCTTTACAAGTCTCAGGGCGTTTCTTCCACTGTCTTATACCCGTCTGCACTGGTTCCCCACTCAGGGTTTCAGAGCTTTAGCTTGTGGCTGTGTCTGCCTCCACCCACGCCTCCACTGGAGCCTGTTCTCTGAGCCTGCGCTCTGCTCCCGCACTCAGGTTTGTGTGTATGTTTTTTTTTTTAGCTTTTTGGGGTCCTAAATCTTGCTGCTCTCAGGAACAGGCCCCAGAGCTGCCAATGACTCCATGGGTGCCCCAAACTTGCTCTATTTCTTTTTAGCTGGCTTTGGCATTATAGGTGTTGTGTGTGGAGGGGGTGGGGGTGGGGTGGTTGCTCAGCTTGGGATTTAGTGAGAGCTGTTTCACCCCTTTATAGCATGGAAATGCCTCGATTCCAGGTACCTTCCACGCTGTGCCCTGTTGTGGGGTTCCTCCGTTCTTCTGGACTTGTTTTTATGTCCCCTTGAGGAGTTTTGTGTGTTTTGGTCAGGAGAGGTTAAGAGCTGCTTCTTCTTCTGCCGCCATCTTAACCTGGAACCCGATTGTTTAGCTTTTATCAAAATATGTTAAGTACATGAAAAAGGAACATCATTAACCATTATAATCATTCATAACTTCCTTGCCTAAATAATTATATGTAGGCTTTTACTCCAGACACAAAGGAATGGATTTCTGCATTTGTATTACCTAAGGCAAAGAGTACTAATCACAAATTAGCTATTTTACCTTCACATCTTCTTGGCATATGCAAATATCTGTACACAAGGGGTCTGCAACATAGATCATGTTGTATCCAAATCTTTCTAAATATGTTCTGAGCTGGAGCTAATTACCACTGAAAGAGCAAATGCACAGATGACAATCATCATTTCTTAAGGTAATTCAACAGATCAGTAAATCAGTCTTTAGCTAGTATCATTAGATTTTAGAAATAATACTTAGGAGTACTCAACAGAAACTAAAGGGCGTATTTCTAATCTACACATGATTGATTCAGATCCATATTGCAAAGGGTAAATGTTTCTCTATAAATTCTGCATCCATATCTAAATAGTACTCATCTTATGATAAGTGCATTTGTGGAAGTCACCGCAGGTTAATACTTGATCATCTAGTATTGTCCCCAACTAGTTTCTGAAATAGCTAGTTTTTTAATAGAATTTTAAAGTGCATAAAAGAAAGGAAGGAAACAAACATTTAATAGGCACCTAATATGTATAGGGCATTCTGCTAAGCACTTTACAATAATTTTCTTATTTAATTATCAGAGCCCCTGTGAAGTAAATGCAATTATTATCCCCTTCAATTGGGAAACTGAAGAAGTTAAGTGACTTTCACAGGATCACACAGATATTTAGTGACTAAACTTTCATTTCACCTCAGATTTTCCTAACTCCAGTCCCAGCACTCTATCCAGTGCAGTATCTGCTGCTTCATTTGTTACTCATTTTTTTGCTTTAATAATCTGCATGTCATTTGATTTATTTCTGCATACTTTAATAATCTTATATAAAAAATTAAAACTTTGGATACCCAAAGTGTGTATCTATGTATTGTTGTAGAAATGTAAGATTTTAGTTACCACAGTATTCATATGGATTCTTTTTATATAAGAGAAACTTCTCTTTATGGATTTATAAACATTATCCATATACCATGATTTAAAACAATTTTGAATATGGTCATCAATTAGCAGAAGCAGTCATTTTCTCTACCTTTGGTCTTGCCATAGTAACATTTCAAGATTTTAGGTAGTCAGCAAGTTACTCAATCTATTTTAAAAAATACATTGCCACTAACATATTTTAACTCTTTTCATTGTTTGTGTCCTTAAAATTCTATAGTGGTCCATGAAGGTCAAACTACTAAACTCATTACAAAGTACCAAACATCACTTCTAAACACTTTCACCTTTTCAGAAAAGGAAGCATCTTTTTCCCCCCATAAATATATACACATAGTGATATTATTCATATAAGAACTTAAGTTAAGGTGGGAGGACAAAAATTCTCTCTATCAATGCCAATAAAATCCTGCCCTTCGACTTGTAGTCTTAAAAAAAGTTTTCTGGAGATCTGAGAGGTTAAGTATCTCAGTTTCACACAATGAGCATTTATCAGTGGTGGAATCAAAGCCTTTCTTTCTCTAAGGTCCACCTCTGTACCTGCTGCTTCATGCTGTCTCCCGTATATGTAGGCATATATCATCAATGCTATGTGCACATGTTGTATGGATAGATAAGCATGTACCAGTGATAGGGAACCCTTTAGAGACAGAGTGCTGGGCCCTTGCTGCCCCCCCCCACACCACATGCTGTACCTCCCCTGCCTTACCCCTCCCAGGGGAGGGAGGAAGTGCTCCCATTGAGCTGCTGGGCAAAAGGGCAGCTCATGTGAGAAATGTCCTCAGCACAAGTGAAGAAGGGGAGAGGAGCGGTCTGAGTGCTCTGCTCCCCTCCAGCTATGCCACCTGTAAGCAGTTCCGCTTACCCCTGTGTGCTCCCATTGGACTGCTGGGCAGAGGGGCAGAGAATGAGAAAAAAGAAAGATATCTTAGATACAACCTGATGGTAACAAAGCATAGCCTGGAGGTGTATCTCAATGTCCATCTCAAAATCTAGATGATCCAAGGAGGATAATTCTCTCAGAGGACTTTCCCTTTGATGTATCAGGGTCTTATCAGTAGTTTTTGATATTTTAGGGTTAGTAGTCACAAGGATGCAAGGAAGCAAAGGACTTTTCCTGCTTACATCTTGGCCTGAAACACTTCTATAATTTGGGAGTATAATGTCTCATGCCAGTGTGACCCTGAGTAAATCATCTAACTTTGTTTGCCTCAATTTCCTCATCTGTAAAATGAACTAGAGAAGAAATGACAAATCACTCAGTATCTTTGGCAAGAAAACCCCAAATGGAGTTTGACATGACCAAAGTGACTGAACACCAGAAATAAACTATGGAGTATAAATCTCTTTCCCTTGGGGAAAATGAAAGAAAAGAATAGTATGGTATTAAACAAAAGAAATAAATAACCTGGCATAGAGAATAGGTCACTGAACTTATAGTTTAAAAGACCTGTGTTCAAAACTTGACCCTACAGACTTAATAGTTGTATGACTTGACAAGTTACTCAGATTCTATTCATTTTCCTTATTTGCAAAATGGAAAGTGGACTGAAGTCTCTTCCAAGTCTAAATTTGTAATCATTTGATCATCTCACAGGCATAAAAAAGAACTAAAAATATTAATAAATCCCCCTGAAGATTCATGAATTGTTAGAATTCACATTACCCCCAAAATACACTTTGAAAAATTATAGTGTCACATATGAAGAGTAGAGTATTGGGAAAGATGAATCATCAGAGGATCTGATTTCAGGCATGCTTAGACCATGTGCTGGTTCTATGGTTTTGGGTAAGTCACTTAATATCTCTAATTTTCAGTTTCCTTACCTGTAAACATATTTTAAAAAATACAGTGATTAAGTGACTCTGGATTACACCATCCTCAGAGTAAGGAAAATCTAGTTTTAGAGTTCCGCTCTGATACAAACTAAATGTTTCACAATTAGTATATCACTTGATCTCTTACTTCTACAAGCAGTTGCCTAACATATGAGTTAAATTTAATATTGGTGAAAGGTGTTTCTATGCCAATAATTTCCCACTCTGATAAAGTTAAGTATAAAAATATAGATAAAATGTTTTTACTGCCTAACTCCTGAGTAGAGGCACAGGGTATACATCTGGTTCACTTAGCCTATGCTCTCTGCACTTTTATGCTCCTGAGGGTGTTGTGAGGAAAGTATATTGTAAACCTCAAAATTATTTATATGAGTGATCGCTATTACGAATAAGGGAGTGGGAAGTTCCCTAATTCTAATATGAATTAGAATTAGAACTCCTTAATTGTAATTACTAAGAAATGTCTACCTGAAAAGTTCAATGTCTTTAATTTTTGTTTTGTTTTGCTTTCTTCTTCAATTAATGAATAAATTATGGAACCCTAGTTAATTTGTGGCCTTTGGGCTCCATTGGAAAAATCAAGGGAATAATTGGTATTTTTCATCATGGAGATTAAGATTAAATCTGTCTCAATCAAAATGATTTATATGGAGGAAAGGGATAGGAAACAGCTCATTTAAACACACACACACACACACACACACAAACACACATACACACAGATTAACTCATTTCTATAGTAAAGGAGCAGTGAAGTCCCTAAGCAGTAGACTCAGTTACTCATTTGATTAGTATAAATTGGCAAGGATGTCACTATTTGATAGGAAGCTTTTGTTTGAATGCCTGAAATAAAATAAAAGAAATTAAATCCCTAGAATAGAAGGCTTTATTTACACAGGAGTCCTATAATGCCAGCTCAAAGCTTCCAGATAAAAAAAGTTACTGTCTATGTATATGCATGGTTATTTAATAATACCTTATTTATCTGTTTGTATTTACTCCAGAAAGGCATACATATTAGCACCATACTTATAAGAAAGTAGATAGGATTTATTTTTATTTGTTTTTCTTTTGTTGTTGTTGGAGGTGTTGAATGCAGAAGCTGACCATTAGTTGATCTTCTCTGGTCCTAGAGCCAAAAACTGCCTGTGGGCAGATCATACTATTCTCATGCTTCCCAGTCTCTGATTACTGCTGTGCCTCCCAAGCTAACCCCTTTTGAAAGCTGTGCCTTCTGAATGTATTCAAACCCTCTTCCCCCAACCTGTCATGTGTCCCCAGCATCCCAATCCTGTGAGGAACCCCAGATTATAATTTTCTTATCTCCATTAAAGATCTTTTATTATTTCTACTTTGATAGTTCTTAATTCAGGTGGACAGAGGTATGACAACTAGAGTCTCTTTCTCCTTATTATATTCTCTTCTTGCTGTTGTAGCGATGGTCATGAATAAAGAGGAAATAAGAGCCATAATTCCTTTAATAATATAGAATCTTACTAAAAGGGAACAATACCAAAATAAAAAAAAATGTCTTTTCATTCAATCATTCAATCAATCACAATTTGGCCACTAACTATCTATAAAATCTTGACAGTCTTTTAACATCTCTGGAACTCTGGAATATGATGAAAGAAGGAAAGAAAGAAATTAAAGAGGGAGAAAGAGAGAGAGAGAGAAGACAGAGAGGGAAAGAGGAAAGGAGAGAGGGAGGAAGGGAGAAAAGAAGAATGTGCCAACCTGGAAAAACAAAGAACCACTAAAACAGTTACAAAGAACAAGTCTTTAATCAGGACAAGGGAGACTAGTTCTTACAGCCACCACACAAAGTCATAAACATATGGACTCTGAGGATAATGTCTCTGGGAAAATACACCAAGAATGAGAATCTCCATCATAGGGATTTCCATGGAACTGAAGAATTTGGGGTCTTATATACACTTTGAGGAATAAAAGAAAGGAAGGATAATTTATTGTGTTTTTGGAGACAAAGGAAAGAGCATTTCAGCCAGGGGCTAAACTATCTGGGAGAGGCCTAGATAAAATGGAAAAAAGGGAAAAAAGGAGGAAGGGAGGGAAAAAGGGAGGGAAAAGTTAAACAAAAAAGCATTTCAAATAACTGAAATTTTGTTTGAATTGAGAAGGAAATAAATATTTGAGGGTTTGGGAAGAAGATAATCACACAATGACAACATCGCAAAGCCTGAAGAAAAAGGGATGACTGTTCTGAGCTCTTTCCCAAAATGGTAGTTCCAAGCTCAGAGGGAGTATATAGCCTAGTCATGTTGGAGAAGTCAGGAAACCATGGCCAGATACCTATCTACTACTAAACAGGCTGTTTCAGCTTTAGTCTATCCTTTTCTGTGTCTTTTTGAATCTTATTTCTATATGTCTCTCTTTCCCAATGTATACCATGTATACAGATGTACACATAAATATGGTGTTTTCATATTCATAATATATGTATGTATATAATAAATATATGTATTTGTACATAAATATATATGTATCTATATATACTTCCTTTAAGACTCAGTCAAAGCACTGACTTTTACATGAATCATTTCCTGGTACCCCAAATTCTAGTTTTCTACTTCCTTCTCCCTTCAGATAGTTAACTACCATATATTGTCTTGTATATATTTATTCTGCATACTTTTGTATAAATACAACTTTTCCCAAAATGAAATACAAGGCCCCTTGAGAACAGTGGTTGTTTCACTGTTTTTGTCTTTCTATCCCAGGCCTTAATATTAAAATCTGACACATAGTAAGTAGTTCCTTTACACATGTTGATTGATTGATGGATTGAAGATATACTTAATAGATCTTCCATCTGGAAATTTCTATCACACTCCAGTCTTCATGATTTACCCAGTTTCCTAGAGAGTAGTACAGTAAGTTCACTTCAACTCCATTTTGTTTGTTTGTTTAAATTTTAAGTACCACACTGTGCTAAGTACTAAAGATAGAGAGATAAATTAATAAATGTTTTCAAACTTCAAAAAAATATGCTACAGGAGAAAATATTTATTCCAATAACCTCAATACAAAATAGAACATAATAAAAAAGACAAGAAAGTTCTAGAGAAGTTCAATGGAAATGACCACAGCAGAGTGAAAAGGACATCAAAATTCAAACTTCTAAGATATACCTTGGCATTGCTATATATTACTTGTGTGGTCTTTGTCAAGTCATGTTTCATCTTTAGTCTCCTTATCTATAAAATGAGGATAAGAATGCATGAATTAAATTCCTCACATCTTTGTTGTTTCAATGGTGGTGGTGGTGGTTAGTCATAGCATCAGCAACAGAAGTAGTGCACTGAACAAATAAATCATTTCTTGATGTTGGTAGTATGGGGGATGTGACTAAAACTGTATACTCTGAATTTGGGGAAGGCATCTCTATTTTCTGGGAACATGGTACCCGACTCAAGCTGAGGGGATTGCTTGAAATTTCATCAATATGTTGTTTAACTCAGTGTTTGGATACTCAATAGCATTTCAATTCCTTCAGCCTCATCTCCACACAGAATGGAAGCCTAGAGGGTAGAGAACTAATCTCTTTCCAAAGCTTTTGTTTCTAGATAATTGGGATCCAGACTATTCAGGTCACTCTCTACTTGCCATATGCAAATTGACTTGGTTTGTACTCCATATAACATGATATTCCAACACAGGAAAACATCTGGCACACACTTCTCCCCATTTCCAGCTTCCTTTTATATGCTGTCTTCTCCCATTTGATTGAAAACAACCTAAACTGGATGGAGCAAAGTTTTCACATTTTGTTGTAGTGGGGCCATGTAGGTAGCTAAAGAAAACACTGTGGAGTACTTAGAAGTTGGGCAGACATCAAAGATTCCAAGGTCATCTATTCTACCCTGAGCAAGGTCATCTTCTCTACCCTGAGCAATCACTAGTCAACTCTAATGATTCTGCAAGAGACTAAGACCTTAAATTCTGTCTCCCTCATTTAAATCCAATTTACATGTGAGTCAAAAGACATCACCAATATCATTTTAAATCTTAAAGTTTACTATATCATTATTTTGTTATTTTACTTCTAAATGGTTTATTTGTGTGCTACCTGTGGTAGAGACTTCCAAACTTGGATTGGTTTGATCTGCCACAGCTGGATACTCTCCAAATTGACACCAATATACTGATATTATTTTTGATCTTCTTTCAGTAGGAAGGACAGAGATTAACCAAGCACTTTTAGGGCAGGAACTGTCTTTCTTCTCTTTTTTTCTTTTTTGTATTCACATCTCTTGGCACAGTGCCTGAAATATAGGTGTTTAATAAATGTTATTTAATCATTTGTATTGAATATCCACTCCCCAGAAAAGTAGTTTTTGAAAGCAATGGAACAGATCTACAGGATTCAGTGACTAGAGAACCTCAGGTTAATTTTATTCTCCTCCATATTTGCAACATGATAAGCCTGACTGATTTTATCTTGAAGAAGATTTCCACTATCTTGGAGATTTCTTGCTAACAGAAAATTCTGAAAAGACTAACCTCAGAGAAATGCATTTCCCATAAGAAACAACCTGACCTTTAGCAACTCATGTGCCCCGTGACTTGCATACTTTTCCTTTTGCCATTCTGCTACTGATTGGCTGTGTACTCTCAGCAAACCTAAAAAGCTATATAAATCCAATTTATAACCTAGGATCCTATATTTGATGCTGGCTGAAGTGGTCTTTCTTAGTTCATTAATAAATTTATTTTCCTTTCAGATTGGCTAATCACTTTTCACTAGTCTTACAAAGCTCATGCTGGAAGAAATTCTTCCTAATCTTTCATGGAACCCAGACTGACTCAGATTTTAGAATAGTATTTTTTATAAATGAAGTCATATTCAATTTTGGTTTTGAAGAATAGTGTAAAATACTGTGCACATGTTTAGCTGAAATACTATTATATAGGCTAACTGATGAGTCAGAAACCCTCATTAGATTTGGGGAGCTGATTTTTGCATCTTCCATATTTTGTCATTTGAAGTCCTCTCAGAGTGTTGGTTTACTCAGTATATTCTGATGGTCCAGACTTTTAATTCTCCTTCCCTCAGCCTTCTGCTATACCCTATTCCTTATGCCTAGTGCATCCATTTCCAAGGAAATGTTATGCCTCTCCACCCTTTATAATTTGTACCATATCTGTACCACCTGCAACTGAAATTTGCATGCCTTACCCAAACCTTTGTAGTTTTTTTCCTTTACAAATCTATGTAACTCAAGTGTGACAGGCCTCCTTGTATATAATACATGCCTAAACCTGGCTCAGGAGTCCTTTGGTATGTCCACATGAAATGTTTATTAATTTTTTCCTGGCTCACTTTCTCTAGTTTAACAGATTTATACTTCTCAATTCAAGCAATCAAAAATTTATTAATCAAAACATGCAGATAATACCTTCCAAGAACAATCATCAAACTACTATTTTAAAATTCTTATGGGTCTCCTTTCATATTAAACTTCATAAGGCTTCATCTCAATGCAACCAAAGGCCATGTGTCCCCGTCTCATATGATTGTCTAGAAAGTCTCCAAAAATATCAACCAATGAGCAGTGTGCTTACACCAACACTTTACTTGAATTTCAAGTTCAGATAACACAAGAAGTATCCCTAGAGAAGAACAACAATAACTAATTAAGAATAGCTCAATTACAAAATGGACCTAAAAAACCAAAATAGAATCAATTATTAAGTTAAGTTGAAAACCTGTCTCATTAAGGTAACAAAATTTATTCTGTCTTCACGATCTGTTACACTAAACTTATAAACTTTTTTGTGCTATTTTATTGCTGTACTAAAACTAAATCTCACTATAGAAGGGTGCAATTTCATCAAGCAAAGATCAAATTGACATTTTATCTAGGAATATGAAAAGATGTAAAAATGGAAGAGGTTAAGAAAAGATCAGGAAAATACCCAATCTATTTGACTAGTCCACAGACCACAAGAGTAGAACTAGTATAAGTTAAGACTAAAAAAATAATCTGAGATTACATTCATTGTTAGAGCCATCAAATACCAGGCTGTGTTTAAAGGTTGGATAGTTAAAGGGAAAATTCAGATTTTACTGCCCATCTAAACTCAGGAAATGTAATTATTCAATTTTATACTTCTCCTAGATCAGTGCTGGCGAACTTTTTAGAGATGGAGTGCCAGACCCCAAGCCAAGTGCTGTACTTGCCTCCATCAGAGACCAAGTAACGAATCCCCTGGACCCCACCTTTACTCCAGAAAGGGAAGGGAGGAAGCACTCCCATCAGGTTTGATGAGAGGTGTGAGTGGAGAGGGGGACGAGAGTGGACTTAGCACTCCACTTCCCTCTATCTCTGTGCCACTTTATGAGTTATGATCCTCTTAAACCTAACTCCACTCCAACCCCACCATGAAATCTGTTAAACTAGAGAAAGTGAAATGCCTTTTAACTTAGGACTTCAACTTAAAATATATGTTCAGAGGTAAAGAAATATACTAGTTGGCCTCTTATGTGTGCTAAAAATGGATTGACTGGCTATCTGAGTAGATTGTAAATCACTGGAGAACAGCCCATGGCATCACAAAGTAAATATAGCATATTCTTATGTAAACAGTTATTTATAGAGATGTCAATTCCCTTGATGAATAGTTGCTTTGGTGGGAGTTCATTAGCACACTTGCCAATCAGTTAGCTGCAGATTAATTTAGTGGGACTGTGGAAAAGGGTTAGAATGGAAATATTCAGTTTTCCCTTCTTTCCTCCTTTCTTCCCTTCCTTTCCTTCCTTATTTTTTCTTTCCTTCTTCCCTCTCTTCTTTTCTTCTTCCATCTTTCCCTTCCCTTTCTTCTTTCTCTCCCTCCTTATTGGCTAACCTTCCCTCTCTTTCTTCTTTTCTTCCCTCCCTTTCTCCTTTCTAGTTCTTCTTCCTTCCTACCTTCCTTCAACAATCTAGATGTCCAAGATATTATTGTCCAAGACAATAAAGAAGGGAGTAAATATAAGTTATTATTAAATTTCAATTGCAAAGGATAGGATTATGATCTCTGACAACAGACAGAAAGAAAGAACTGCTTAATTAGTATTTTGTCTCTTATTTCTCTGCTAAAGAGAATGATCCTTAAACTAGAAGATAGAATTAAAATTGACTACTAAGAAATTGATTTTGTTGTTCAGCTAAAACTGTTTGTTACCCTATGAACCAATTCTCCATGGGTTTTTCATGGCATAGTGTTATATGATAAGGGAATCTATATCCTCTCCTTGATGGTACTAGGAGCTGAAGTTGAGTGACTATGGAAATTCTTAAGTGTCACACTCTAGTTGTGGTGGTGAAATATTAAGGATCCCTCAGGTATATTTGAGATGAAACTGCTACACCCAACTCCAATATAACAAGTGCCCCAGAAATAAGTAAATTAATGAATAAACTGTGATTCAGATTCCACAGTTCTTCTAACTACCTATTCCTGGCTTAAATTATGGATAAACACTAAATGACTGGGACTTACTTTAGTTTGAATGATCCCTCTTCTTTCAGATACCCAAGGATATGTTTGATAATTCTTAGGGTAAGAATGACATCCACCTAAGTAAGTTTCAAGATTTAATGATAACAGACTTAGGGAAAGGGGAACAGGAACTGAAGGAAAGAGGCATAAAGGGAATCCTGGCTAAAGCTACAAATGATCAGGTAATATCAACTTGAAGGTAATCAGGGTTTGAGATCAACAGTTGAAGAGGTTTATCTTTCTCATTTGCAACCTGGCCAGACCAGACTACTTTAACCTGAACCAGGTTTTTTGATGGAATTGATGTTGCTTCTTCTTACATGATTAATTAATTAGGTTGTGTAGTCTAGATTCACAGAGGATTGGAAACTAAGGTATTGATCAGTATTGGCTGCTAGTAAACTAAATTGAATTTTGGCCTACCCAACCACCAGAGCCCTTCTCCAAATTGAGAGACCCTTTAGTCCAAAATCCTGCTATTTATAGTCTTCCCAGCAACTGACTTTTGCTCTTGCTGGCTCATGGCAAGCTTGGTTAATTCTAAGTTCCAAACTGCTAAATGTCAATCATTTTGCTCTCCACTTTGCATAACAGAAATGATATTACAATAGAAACTGGAGTGGTTTTCCAGTTTCTTCTCCAGTTTTCTTAAAATAAGAGTTAAGTGACTTGAGCAGAGACATATCGCTAATAAGTATCTGAGGTCATATTTGAACTCTGATCCTTCTTATTCTAGTCTCAGTGCTCTGTCCTCTGTCTCACATAATTGCCCCAAAGGGATTAAAATCTGACATAAAGAAAATATTAAGCTGCTCTGAACTGCCTTTGCTTAATTCAAATTGCCTGATATAACTAAATTGAATCTAAAGGTAGTACAAGGACCATAAATGAGATGCTGCCACTAACATATGAACAACATAGGAGAAAGAAAGCAGCATCACAAGTAGAGAAGGAAAATTTTCTCCTTTCAAAATAATAAAGAAAATAGGACCTACAAACGGTAAAGCAGTGATTCCCAAAGTGGGCGCTACCACCCCCTGGTGGCTGCTGCAGCAATCCAGGGTAGGCAGTGATGGCCACAGGTGCATTTATCTTTCCTATAAATTGCTATTAAAATTTAAAAAAAATTAATTTCCAGGAGTGCTAAGTAATATTTTTTTTCTGGAAAGGGGGAGGTAGGCCAAAAAAGTTTGGGAACCACTGCTGTAAAGTAACTAGCAAAAGTTCAACTCCAGGAAATTATGTTTTTTTAGATTAAATAACATGAACATATATGTGTGCAACTATATGTAAACTCCATATCTTACAATATTATATCATTTACATTACATAATATTATGTTGTATTATATTCTGTTGTAATGTATCATATCATGTTTTCCAGATTAATTTGGTTAGTTTATGAACATGTATGTGGATATGGGGGAGAATTTTTTTCACTAATCTGTAGGTTTTATAATGGATAGAATACTGGGCTTGAAGTCAGGTAGAATCATCTCTATTTTTCAAATCCTGCCTCACACATTTGCTAGCTATGTGACCTGGGACAAGTCACTTAATTCTATTTGCCTCAGTTTCTCACCTGCAAAATGAGTCAGAGAAGGAATTGACAAACTACTCAAGTATCTTTGCCAAGAAAAACCCAAAACAGGGTCAGGAAGAGTAGGACATCACTGAAACAATTGAACAACAACCACACTAACTGAAAATTAGCATTTCTATCAATCATTTAAAAACATTAGTCTAAAGCAGTGGATCCCAAACTTTTTTGGCCTACTGCTCCCTTTCCAGAAAAAATATTACTTAGCCCCCTGGAAATTAATTTTTAAAATTTTAATAGCAATTAATAGGAAAGATAAATGCACCTGTGGCCATCACCGCCCCCCTGCATCACTGCAGCACCTACCAGGGGGCTGTGGCACCCACTTTGGGAATCACTAGTCTAAAGAATCTGTAATTTTTCCCTATATTCCCAAAGGAGGTCTCACACACACACACGTAAACAGATATACACACATGTAAACACATACACATGAACATAGATACACAGACATCTACAGTTAAGAATCTCTACTTTAATTGCTATGAACCAGCTCTTCCTTTTCCTACATCTAGTGATCATTGCAACTTCTGTAGCCAGCTAGTTTATTCTCCTCAATTTCAGATCTAGTGAGCTGAGATAAAACATAAAAAAAGAAATCTCCTGTGATCCTATCTCAAGCCTATACCACCTTCTAATATATTGTAACCATTTCTTACACCTAAAAATCTCTTACATTCTGAGAAAGTTAATAGACTCTCCAACATTAGTTAACATTTCTGGAAACTAGAATTACTTTTGATTAAATGAGACTTCAGTTTTTGCTGTTGTTATTGTTGTTTTTCCCCAATAAAAAGCCCAGTGATTCTAGATAAAATTGTGAATAGGCACAGGGAATTGGAGAACTTTTGCTTGTCTTCTACTTTAACTGTTGAGGGATCTTGCAGTTCAACGGAAATATTAAGGACTTTTTATCTTTTATTCCATTGCACCATAATTGGATAATTATTCTATTCAAATGTGTATAGCTCCTGTCACAGTTCATTGATGGCTAAAGTGAGATTTTCAAAACTTGTCTGGATTTGCATTTTTGACTAGGCTTAAAGTCCTTTGACTATTATAGAAATAGCAATCTTTCACACTATTATCCTTCTTTTCCTCTAGGGACCTCACCCTGTTGCTAGTCATTTAAGGACTCTTTTTTTGGAAAACAAATCAAAATAAATCAAATTTGTATATTCCTAACTTGATTCTTTCCTACATTCCCAGGCTATTTTACTTCCTCCATGTATGCTGCAGTCTAATAACTTTAATGTTCTCTAGAACTCTCATATTTTCACTAGTGGTACCTTATTCCTGAAATGTTCTCACTCTTCATTTTTGCCTCTTTGCTCCTCTGGCTCACTTCAAGTCCCAAATTAGTGCCACACTCTGTAAGAAGACTTACTTGTTCTCCTTAATTGTGCTTTCCCTCTGAGATTTTTCTCATAATTTATCCTGTATATGCTTTGTCTGTATATAGTTCTTGGCATATAATCTTCTTGTTTAGGCTATGACTTCCTTGAGAGAGCAGGGAATGTGTTACCTTGGTTTGTATGATTAACAATTAGCACCTGTCACATAGTAGGTATTTAACAAGTACTTCTTGACTAACTATAGAAAAAAAATGTAGAGAACATTTACTTCTTCTCTATATCTCAAAACCTCTTGACAACATTCACCATTTTATCCTTCTTTAATTCCATACCAGCAAAGCCAAACACATACACATAGCCTGCCTGGATTCAAACCGGTGCTATTTTCTTCACATTATCATGAAAACGTAATCATATTTCCCTTCCTGTTATTCAAACTGTTCCTACCTGCTTATTCCCTTCCTACTGCCTTAAACTCTGCTTAAATTTCCTTTATAATACCCCCAAAAAAACCCTAACCCTCAGTAGCCCCTACTATATTTTCAAATAACCATCCTATATCTCTTCTATCTCTTTTCTTTCCTTCTGTCTCTTTAGTTTCTTCCTTTCTTCCTTTCTTCCTTTCTTCCTT
>NC_058130.1:117567745-117625656 GCF_016433145.1 Gracilinanus agilis | reverse complement strand
TCTTTCTTTCTTTCTTTCTTTCTTTCTTTCTTTCTTTCTTTCTTTCTTTCTTTCTTTCTTTCTTTCTTTCTTTCTTTCTTCCTTCCTTCCTTCCTTCCTTCTTTCCTTCTTTCCTTTCGTCTCCATTGGTCATCCATCATCCATATCAGGATCTCTGACTGACTATATCCCAAATTTCGGCCCTGCATTTTCTTTTGCTACACTCTCAGTGCTCTCATAAATATCAGTGTTTTAATTTCTTCATTTTCATGTCCATATAGAATTAAGTATGTTTGTGTGGGTGTGTGTTATATCTATTATTTGTTATAGCTGTTTGTTATATGTATATAAGTTGTTAGACATGAGAACAAATCTTAAAATCTGAAAATTTGGTTACATAAAGAATTTTATTATATTATTTGGCAAAGAAATGATCCAGGAAAAGGTTTAGCTCCCTCTAGTATTTGTGATGTTACATTATGTAGAGTTCCAATAAAAAATGTAAATACTTTGCCACATTCATCTGACATAGGTAATAGATAGCAGTTTGAATTCTATATAAGCAGGTAATCATAAACATTCATATTTGGGGAACCCAAAATACAAGCTTTGGGTAGACACTAAAGAAGCTTTAAGTGGGATCTAAACATTTCCTGCATCCATCTGGCTTCTCAGGAGCATCTCTGGAGTAAACTTGACTTCTACAACAAGCTTTGAAATAGAAAATTTTCTAGATGTCATGCTAGTTTCAAACCATGTTAATAAAGGATAAATGATAAACTATTTTCCACATGATATAGATATATAATCACATACATACAAAAATTATATTTAGCCCTAGTTTTTCTCCTGTATTTCAGTTTGAAATTTCCACTTATTTTTGTACTTTTGTATATTTCAAATTGGTTTACCTTTGGAATCTCAAACATTTTTAAGACAAAATTCATTACTCCCCCGCTCCACACACACAAATAAAACCTCATCTCTCTCTCAATGTCCTTATTTCTGTCAAGCACACAATACTCTAGTCAAACTGCTTCTCAGCCTTGATGTTTTTCTTCACTATACCTCACCTCAAATATCTAAACACTTGCCAAATCTTATTTCTCCCTCTTGCAGCTATCCTTTTCTCACTATATATATATACCAAAACCTGACCTCAGGACCTTATTTGCTTGCAATCTGAACCAAAGAAAAGCCTCTTTATTGGTATCCCTTCCTCAGATATTTCTTTAGTTTAATCCATTTGTCACACTGTTATTAAAGTTAATACCCTAGAAGTAACTGTGATGTCACTTCCATACTCGGTAAACTGTGAAGCTTTTGACTTCTAGGATCAAATTCACTGTAGTTTACTGCATGTTATTTTTTTTAAACCCTTACTTTCTGTCTTGGAGTCATTACTGTGTATTGACTCCAAGGCAGAATAATGGTAAGGGTAGGCAATGGGGGTAAAGTGACTTGCCCAGGATCACACAGCTGGGAAGTGTCTGAGGCTAGACTTCCTTGAACCTAGGACCTCCCATCTCTAGGCCTGGCTCTCAATACACTGCCCCTTGCACGTTATTTTCTATAAGAAGTCACTTGATTATGCCCAGAAAGTCCAAATAAAAGGTTATAGATAGATGTCGAATTATTTCCATACCTTAGGATTGTTAAAGTTCTTTTGTAAAAAAAAAGGAAGGTAATAGTTATTGGGATATCACTTACTTTCTTAAATATCAAGTTAAAAAAAAAAGGAAGGCAATAGTTATTGGGATATCTCTTTAAAAGGGATATTGAGTTTAGAATTTTAACTTAATACTTAAGAAAGATACTTAATTAGATAGTTTAATCTAAGGGTATAGTCCTTTTTTGTTTTGTTTTATTTTGGGGGGGGTGGGAACCAGATAAAAGGTATTTTCCCTAATCTTTTGAGAAAGTAAAAGGGTAAGTCCATTACAGATATAGAGGATAATAGTTTAAGCTTAGCAATCTTTAAGTCCCCTACCACCAAAAAACATATTTATCAGAACAGGCCATAAAACATTAATCGAAGAAGCCAAACATTTGTTTAGAAGATGGAAATCATAAGAGTAAAAAAGGCTCTACAACCAGGGAACAATATAAAATCTTGGCTCAACAAGAGAGAAAATGATTTCATACTCTTAATGCATTCTTAGCAATCTCTAGAGTTTTAGATTCCTGAATTAATGAAAAATGCACTGTGTTGGCACTTTTCCACATATTTATGGGTCTAGTAGCCTCCCATTTGCAATTCAAAGTCCATACTGTTAATCTTCTCTCTCATTGTTGTCTCTATCTCTGTGTCTCTGCCTATATATCTCTTTGTGGGTCTGTCTCTCTTTATGTCTGTCTTTCTCTGTCTTTCTCTGTCTCTCTCTCTCTGTCTCTGTCTCTCTCTCTCTCTCTCTCTCTCTCTCTCTCTCTCTCTCTCTCTCTCTCTCTGTCTTTCTTTCCGCCTTCCTTTGTCCCCACAAATCTAGAGTCATGTATCCCTCCTCATATATAGTATTACAAAACTGTTATAAACTCATTCTCATCCTCCCAAATGCTAGTGCCCCATCTCCTCAAAAATACTTATATTTATTTTTTGTAAACACATGCACATATACATACACATATATATATACATATCCCCACCCATACACACAGATCTATTAAGATCTATTAAAATAATTTTATAGAAATATATATATAATTTATTAAAAGCTCATATTTTTTTAATTCACCATACACGTGTATGTGTGCACAAATGTGCATGTATATATTCACAGTCTTCTTTCTTTCAGGACTATAATAATATTTTTTCTTTTAAAAAGGTAAATATATGTATAGAGAATAAAGAGTCAATCTGTAGATGTCTTTCTCTCTTTCCGTGTCTATCTTTGATCTTATTCTCCCACGATATTAGTTTGTCAGTCAGAAATCTGTCTATGGATTTCTTCCATGTCAGTCATCTTACTGTAAGACCTCAGCATTTTTATGTGCATCTTGGGACACTTATCTATCTCACATTCACTTGTTCTTTCCTGTCAAGGATATTAGAAACTTACACTAAATTAAGGCATGAACAGCATTTGGTTATTTGTCTGTCATGTTCTACTTCAACATTACTGATGCCTTCAATCTTTTCTGAGGACCTACATTCAAACATAATGATAACAATGGCTTACATTATTATAGTGGGTAATGGTGACAGTGTGCGATATCTTATTAGATCCTTAAAATAACTCTTTAGGGACAGAAAAGCAAGTGTTATTTTCTCCATTTTACAGATAAGAAAACTGAGACTCATCAAATAATTTGCACAAGGCCACATATCTAATAAATGGGAACAGAGTATGGCACATCAGAAAGAATACTGGAATGGCAATCAAGAAATTTAGACTTGTTCTTTTTATTCCTCCCTTCCTTCTCTTCCTCTCTCCCTCTCTGTTTCTCTGTTCCTGCTTCTGTCTCTGTCTCTCTGTCTTTCTCTCAAATACACACAAACACATACACACTCAGTGAGGTTGCAGAAAGAGAATTAGATTCAGAATCATAAGGTTTGTCTTATTGGTTATATAATCTTAATGAATCACTTCCCTCTGGGCCTCAATTTCCTCATTTGTAAAATGGCAGGTTGCACTAAATAATCTCTAACATCCCTTAGAGTACTAGTATCATATGATTATAAGACTTACTATCTGATAAATCTTTAGCTTGCCATATTTCTACTGTAGGACTATGGTGCTGGAAATCATCTTTTTTTTTGGTAAGTTTTTCCTTATTATTTTATATTTTTACAAAATTACACATAGAAACAATGTTAATAATCAGTTTCTAACATGTTGCCATCCATATTTTCTCCCTACCTCCAAAGCCTCTCTCCTCCTCAAGATGGCAGGTAATATGATATAGATTGGACAAGCACTATAATGCAACATATTTGTCTATATCTGTGATATTGTGAAAGAAGACACATATCACTTATAATAGAGAAAAACTGAGAGAGAAAATAAGTGAAAATGGCTGCATTTAGAATTCCATCAATTTCTTCTATGACAATAGATAATGTTTTTCATTATGGATCCCTTGGAGTTGTCATGGATCCTTGCATTGATGATAATAGTTAATTGATTGACAGTTGGTCATCAGATATTATCGCAATTTCTGTGTACAATGTTCTCTTGATTTTGCTCACTTCACTTTACATCACTTCATACAGTCTTTCTAGGTTTTTTGTGATCATATTACTCCTTTCTTATGATACATTAATATTCCATTGCAAGAATATAGCAAAATTTGTTCAGACCTCCCCTACTTGATGGACGTCACTTCAGTTTCTAGTTCTCTGTTACTACAAAAAAAGCTGGTATATATTTGTACCAATAGGCCCTTTTTGGTAACTTTGTTTTCTTTGGGATACAGACTTAGTAGTAGTGGTATGGCCCTTTTTATATGGTTTCAAATTGATCTTTAGAATGGTTGTATCAGTTCATAGTTCCACCAATAGTATTAGTGTTCCAGTTTTGTCCCATCATCTCCACCATTTTTTTTGTTGCCATATTAGTTCAATCTGATAGATGTGAGGTGGTATCTCAAAACTGTTTGTTTTCCATTTCTCTAATTAATAGGGATTTGGAGCATCTTTTCACATTATTAAAGATAGTTTTAATTTCATGTGAACAATTGTCTGTTCCTATCCTTTGACCATTTGTCTATTGAAGAATTTCTTGAATTCCTATAAATTTGGCTTAATTCTCTAAATATTTGAGAAATGGGGCCTTTTTCACAGATGCTTGCTATATTTTTCCCTTCCTTTTTTTGTTATTGTTTCTATTAAAATAGAATAGAGGGAAGGAATAATTTGGAAAGGGTTTGGGTAATGCATATACTTTGGCACACAGATGGAACCAATTGGGCTGACATTCTGGAATGACAGAAACACTTAACAAGAGACACTGGGATTCCAAGGGGGTCCATTGATCTCTGGACACCATTGAGTGTAGAAGCTTACTTCCTATGGTCATCTTGGAGGAAGAAGCTGAGTTCCTGACTCACCTGAGAAGTTCCTAAATCTCAAGGCGCCTTCCCTGATCCTGATCCTGTGAACCTGGTTCTCATCTGTTCTGTGTGAGCTGACAAGGAACCGTTCACTTTCTTGTTTAACCAAGCCAGACCAACTGGGCTCCAGCCTTGGGGCCCTCTTGTCAACCCATCTGACTAGACCATATTGATCCTGTTTTATTTTCAGTGGAGCAGTTATTGCAGGTATAGTTGGCTAGAATCAATTTAAGCAGACAGCAGAGAGAGTAGCCCAATTTATTGGGAATGAAGAGACCTTTGGGGGTCAGGTTTGGGGGAGGAGTTAGAAACAATAAGAGCTAGGGAAATCCACTTGTCTGATCCACACCTCCATGCTGTGTTTGTTCAATAAATCAAGATCTTTTTGTATATCCGACTGAGCAGTGAGATTGTGTTGCCATCAACCCACTGTAGTGAGGCCTCCCAATTTGGCTTCATACTGTGGGCACACCAGCATTGGGTCATCAGCACTGATCCAACCTTCAACCTAGAGACTTTGTAGATTCCCCCACTCACTTATTTCATTCCTCTTCTAATCTTTGTTTCATTGGTTTTGTTTTTGTAAGCTTTTTTTCCTAATTTAATGTAATCAAAATTCTATAATTTATATCTTCTAATGTTCTCTACATTTTGTTTGGTCACAAAATCTTCTCAATCAAAAGGGCTGAAAGGCAAAATATTTTGTACTCCCTAATTTGCTTATGGTATCACCCTTAATTTCTAAATCATATATCCATTTTGTTAGAAGTAGTCAGTTAAAGCCTAGTTTCTGCCAGACTCTTTTCCAATCTTTCTAGCAGTTTTTGTGTAATAATGAATTCTTTTTTCTGAAATTATCAGATTGATGGTTTTGTCAAACACTAGGTTACTATGGTCATTTATTACTACATGTTGAATGATTAATCTATTCCATCGATCTACTACTATAGCCAGTACCATATTGTTTTGAGTGTTGCCACTTTATTACACAGTTTAAATCTGGTACAGCTGGACCCCTTTACTTTGTTTTTTCCATTAATTGTTTTTATTAATTTTTGATAAATTTTATTTATGTTTTTGGCTTTTTTTTCTTCCATATGAATTTTACCATTATTTTTTCTAGCTCCATGAAATTATTTTGAGTAGTTCGATTGATATAGTACTGAATAGGTAAATTAATTTGGATTTTTCAATTTTTAAAAATTAAATTAGTCTAGCCAACCCATTAGAAATTAATATTTTCCCATTTAAAATTGACTTTATTTCTGTGGAAAGTGTTTCATAATTATGCTCATATAGTTATTGGGTTTGTCTTAGCAGATAGACTCCTGAGTATTTTATACTTTCTACAGTTATTTTAAAGGGCTTTTTCCTTCTATCTTTTGCTGTTGGATTTTATTGGTAGTACAAAGAAATGCTAATGATTTATGTGGGTTCGTTTCATACCTGGTAACTTTGCAAAAGTTGGCTATTGTTTTGATTAGTTTTTTGGTTGTTCTCTAGGATTCTGTAAGTGTGCATTCATATCATTTGCAAAGAGTAATAGCTTTGGTTTTTTTTTTACTGCTTGTTCTAATTCTTTCAATTTATTCTTCTTTTCTTATTGTTATAGCTAGAATTTCTAGTAGTGGTAATGTTCATCCTTGCTCCTCTCATGATCTTATTGAGAAAGTTTACAACATCCCCATTACAGATAATGCTTGTTGATTTTAGAAATCATTGTTGGATTTCAACCATTCTTTGTCTATCACTCATTCCTATTAAAAACACCAGAGAATGTTAGAATAAATGGAACACTCCTTAAAATGATACATTACATCTTTCTAAAGCCTAATATTACCTCTACAGAATCAGAATCACAAACTTTGAAATCCAGAAGTTCTTATTGGTCATCTAATTGAACCCATTATATTTACAAATGGAAACTAATGTGACTTACCTAATAATATATCCTAAGTGAGGCCAAGACTCAAGTTATCATCTTTGAATCCAAGTCAGCATCTTCTTTAACTATGATATTCCATGCTACCACTACTATGCTCCAAACATATCAAAGTATATGTGACTTGTTTTCTCACTTCATTCAAAAAAGTAAGGCTCTCTGATGGAAAGGCCTTTTACTTCCTTCCTTTCAATCCTCAAAACTCTTGAGCATCATCCTTCTTTGTGATTAGAGGCAAAGCTACTTCCCAAGAAAGCTCACTCTAGTCCTTTAAACTCTTTTTTTATCTCAGCTTATTGTTTCAGTATCCAACCTCTTTCTTTCATACATTTTGATCTTAATCTCTATTACCTTTTTAACTTCTCCCTGTACACATAACTCAAAATTCTAAAATTGTTCCTGATATTCCATTCTGATTTCAATAAGATTATAGAATGTTAGAATTTTTTCATATAATTAGAAATTATTGAGTTTTATATTTCTATGACCTAACCTACTTTGTGATTACAACTCTGCATCCCTAATAGTTAAATTATTATTTTTTGCATGTGTTCTTTTAGTCAAAACAACTCACTTTCATTTAAAGACAGAAAAGTGAATAGTCTGGAGCAAGATAATTTCCTTAGCCCTTGGACTTAGACTTGCTTCTTTGATTTTTCCTCTTCACATTCATTCTTTATAAGAAACCAAAAGAATCTTGCAATTAAAACACAAGGTAGGAGTGGAAATGAAGAGCAGAAGGGGTTGAGATCCAGAAAGTCATTGGTTATTTGTGTATGCTAAATGGATGTTGCTTAGGGACAGTTTAATAAATGAAAATTAAACCGGGTACCAGAAGGTGAAAATGTCAAGCCCTTTCAGAGAATTTGGACAGAAAGGCCACTCTGAGTGAACATGAAGGTAAATGCCAAAAAGCTTTTTAAAGTTAAGAGAACAAGTTAGCAGAAACTATTCTGTGCTCCAAGGAGCTTATCTACTATGATAAAGCTATGCTTCTTTAGGAAGTGGAATTGCTCATTACAGTTAACAACTCTGTGAACTGATATCCTTTCCTTATGGAGAAAATGTCCCTGAGCATATTTGTTTGTTTTTCCTAGCCTGTGACTTGTGATAAAGTCTAACCATCTAAATGACTTGCAGTAAAAAAACAAAACAAAACAAAAAAAAAACTTTCAACCTTAAGCTAAAAGAAAGATGGTACTTTACTTCTCCTCTTATGAGGAGGAATTAGTGACTCTGTTTAGGGATTTTTTTTTTTATAAACCCATACCTTCTGTCTTAGAATCAATACTGTGTATTGGTTCCAAGGCAGAAGAGCGGTAAGGGCTAAGCAATGAGGGTTAAGTGACTTGACCAAGGTCACACAGCTAGGAAGTGTCAGATTTGAACCTAGGACCTCCCATCTCTAGGCCTGGCTGTCAATCCACTAAGTTACCCAGCTTCCCCCTCTATTTAGGTTTTAACAAAAGTCATAAACTCTGCACAAAGAAGCTCCCAACCTTGGGTCCAGTATAGAACGTACTTGGAAGTGACAACAGTTAACCAACAATGTTAGTCAAGAATGGTATGTAAAGATAAATGGAACATCATCAAAAAGTAGCTATATGAGACCTGCAGTGGCCAATGCCCATCAGAAGTCTCAAGCCTGACAGAGACTGTATACCATAAAGAAGAGTGATAAGTAGACCAAATGAAAGCATCACAACGACTTCACCAGTAGTCATGTGGAACATCAGAGGCATAAGTTAACCTCATGTTTTCCTTGCCCAGATATTTGCCCTGCCCTGCCTTCGTCATATGTATTAATTATATGTCTCTACCTAAATGCAAGTCCTGGTCCCATATTTCCTAAAAAAAAAAAAAAAAAATTGAAAAAAAATGTACCTGTCTACACGTATACGCTGTGTAATGCAAAAGATGCAAAAGAGGCTTTTGCTCTTGCAGGGAGCCAACTGAAGATTTCTGGCAGTTAGAAGCCTTAGAATTCTGAGAGGTCAGTTGGTTCCTGAGCCTTGAACAGAGTGGAAGGATCAACTAGAGCTCTGCTTTGGCTTTCGGTTTAGCTTTTGGCCTGTGCTTTGTCTCTGGACAATTTGAACCTATCTATTTTCTCTGGACCTCTCCCTGACCTTCTCCATATTATTTCTGTTTTCCCTTCCTGTTTTCCTGGGCTCTGGGAGGCAGGGTGGCTTTTGGGTTTTTAGTGAATAGACTTTGTGGGTTTAGTTTTCCCCAATAGGCAAGTAGGATATCCTTGAATTCAAATTATCCCTTTAGTATACCTTCTACTTTAAAAGCAGGCAAATCTTCCCTGGCTGAGAGAAGCAGGTCCTTTCTCAGTCTAACCCATTCCTGTGACCCTCCCTCATCTTGAGTTTTCCCTAGCGGATGTCTGAAACCCCAAATCTCTCTCTCCTTCCTGACCAACCATGAACATTAGTAAATCCCTTCCTTATCTAATCAAACCCTCTGGAGAATCATTGTGTTGAAGAATTAGGCAAGGGTAGAAGGGGAAGAAATTATTCTTTTTTATTTCTTGAGGGAAACTGGAGGCATCCATCTTGGGAGGAAGTAGTTGCCCAGCTTTCTCAGGAATCCCTTCAGTTTCATTGATAGGGAGGAGCCTTGTGTATCCTCCTTTGAGGACTTGAGAAACTGACAAGAAAGCCCTCAAGTCAGTTTCAAACCACTTCTGACTGGCCCTATTTCTTGTGTCAATAAAAGTACCTTTCCTGTCTGGAAGGGTTCAGCCTATTACCCCAATATCCTTTGTCTCTAGGTTGGGTCAGCTAGAGTCTAGTCTGTGTCAGTCTAGTCTGTGTCAGCTGCCTCTCCTGAACACCTCACCCTTACCATCCTAATACCACCTTGTCCATTCCTCCCTAAACTCAGCCTTCCCTTTCATTCCTCTCCTATTACCTCAATCATCTTTTATCCCTCTGTCACTCAGCAAAGGAAGGAGAGCACCCCTGAATTTTAGTGTTCACCCCTTTTTATCCATAGCACCTGTCTATGTATATAACTCTCCAAATCAAACATATACCGTCACCAATAGATTTGTTTCTCCCACACATATTCAATAGTTAGCTCTACTTATCATATTAATGTTGCATGTATTTGTCACATATTGTATTGTAAGTTTCATACAGTGTGGGAAAATCTTCATTGCTGCTTTTTCTTGCTAAATTATTTCATTAATTTTTCTTGGAACTAAATATGTCCTCTTCTGAATATTAAAGGTAAATAAATTGGTTAAGTCTTACAAATAATATTTATGCACTTGGGACTGGGATAACCTTGTCTGGTGTAGCAAAATATGAGTTGGATGACAGTCCCTAAGCCCCATACTATATTTAATACCACAAGGATATTTAGGCAGTGAGTACCAAGTAGCAAAACAAAACTGAAACCTGTATTTTTCAATTAAGCTACCTCGACTTCCTTTTTGAAATTACTTCTTTCTGGGTCTCAGTTTTCTTTTATATAAGATGAAGTGATTGTATTAATGATTCCAAGTTTTCCTCCAATTCTAACACACTGGAATTATGTAAATCTGCTTCTATCAGTGTTCTCATGGCTATACAGAGGTTCCTTTAGGTCATAAATGATGCTTGTATTGCAGGTAAAAGTTGTACTATAAAGAAGGCAAAAAACAGGGGTAAGTATGTTTAAACAAAGGAGATTGACGCTGTCAGGGAGGGTGATCAAAGACCCTAAGTAGAAGAGTGATATAATTGTCACAATAACATTTGAGAACAAGAGCACCTGGAGGACTTAAATATATTTAGGCATCAAAGTTAAGAATATTTGCAGTATACAAAATGAGTTACAAAAGTATTCCATTCAATAAATATTTTTAAACATATATTATCAGCCAGGAAGCAAAGTGGCACAGTAGATATAGAGATAAGCTTAAAGTCTGAAAGACAGGAGTCTAAATTCAGCACCAGATACTTACTAGCTGTGTGACCGTGGACAAGTCCCTTAAACCAGTTTGCCTCAGTTTCCTCATTTATAAAATAACTGAAGAAGGAAATAGCAAACCACTTCAGCTTCTTTGCCAATAAAACCACAAATAGAGTCATGAAGAGTAAGGTATGACTGAAACAGTTGAACAACAACAACATGTGCCAGGGGAAAAGGCAGACCCAGCTCTCAAGAAGTTTACAATAGTCTTGGGAAGATAACATACAAAATGTAACTGAAAGAATATAAGAGAACACCACTAGACCATTGGAGCATCTTGTTCCATGTATTTGAAACTAGGCAGAGCTGAAATGCAAAGTGTAATAAATTAGGAATCAAAATTCTGTCCTCTATAAAGAAAGGCTTTGGGAGGAGTTAGGAAAATCACCCTCCAGCCTTTCAATAAGAAGGGAGAGAAGGATAGAGGAGCTAATGAGATTAGGAGTGATGAGTTTATCCCATCTTGTGCTTTGTAACTGGAACCACCAGTAGAGCTGATTTAAAGTCCAATTAAGGTATAAAAAGAAAATTTTAAAATAGGTGAGTGAAGAAGGATTATTTTCCATATTATGAGGATATTTGATGAAAAATCTGTACAGGTCTTTTATCAACACATATATCTTGTACAGCAAATACGATTGATTTTATGGTGAAGTAATCTAAGAATAAGTCTAAGGTAAAGGGGAGTGGTTTGGGTACCATTTAGGAAATTGTATACTGTTTATCATAATCTTAAGCTTTACCTAAATAGAAATATTTTGTACTCATCTTAACATAAGTACTTTTCCCCCTTTAATTCTACATGGTTGTAAGTATAAACAAATTCTCTGATAATTTAAAGTTGCAGGTCACCCAAAAAATAAATAAAGGAGAGGTACACAGCAGCCAAGAGTAATCTAAAGCTTATTACTAATGATAAATTTTTCAGGAGAAGTGGATGACAAGGATGGCATAAGAGATATGTGACCAGAGGAGGAGTTGGACTAGACATTTTTTGAAAGTGGATAATAAGCAAAAGATAGTTCATATGTTCCACTGTTACTGATACAATAGGCAGATATTGAGACCACTGAACCAAGAATGCTAAGCCTACTCCCCTCCTCAACCCTTGACCAAGGGTTTTCTGCAGAACATGGATAAGATTCAAAATAGATGAGAAAATGAGGATAGGTTGCTGGAGAGGGTATACATGTCAATTATATCTCATGTATAACAAAGTTAAAAGTATAGAACTATTTTCATCACATGCAAACAAAGGAAACTTTTCCCCCCATGAATTCTGGGTCAGCTGGCTGTTTACACTTCCTCTTCTACTTCCAAATAAACACAGGGGGAAAAAAATTTCTGTGAAGCAGATGGGTGTCACCTGATGTGACAAATAAACAACACTAACTGAAATGATACCCACCAAAAAAGCACAGCATGATTCATCCACTTGAAGATATCCAGAAGTAGGTCATATAATTTTATGAGTTTACATTCTCCTATCTGGAAGTAAAATATCAGCAAGGGAAAAACAGTCAAAACAAGATGCCTCAGAAAAGGCCCAAACTTCTCAACTACTTTACATTTGATGCCTCCAGAACTAAAGTATCTAAAAGAGTCTGAAAGACAGACTTTAATAAGACTCTTGACCACAATTACTCATTTGCTTTTATAATAGAGTTGCAAGACCAATTGATTGTGTAAATGCCACAGTCATAGAATATTAAAATTCACACCCAATAGTTAAGGATCTACTCTGTGAAAGGTTGGATTTCAGAGAAGAATTTTATAAAGATTCTCATATCTTTGAAAAGAAATACATGGGAAAATATGCTTAGTTTTCTTTTTTTACAGTATAGTTAGTTATCCTCAAATTGGTTATTTGACTGAACAAAAAAAATAATTAGTAGCCCAGTGTAAACCTGTATCAACAAATGACATTTCTGTAGTGCTTTAATGTTTACCAAGCAGAAAACTGAGTCTTGGAAAAAAATAATTTGGCCAAGATCAAACACTTTATAAATAGCAGAGTTGAAAGTTGGATTCAAATTTTCATATTTCAAGTCTCACAAAGTTTAAGCTAAATAAGGTAATTGTTATATTCAACAACACAAATCTGAGAAGGAAAGTTAAAACACTGGAAGATGATATTAAGGATCAAATATTGTTAAGACTGTTGATCTTCTTAGAAATGGGAGTTTATATAGTATAAGAGGGAAAACTATGAGACTTTGTAAATTAATAATTTTACTAAATCAAAAGTAATAGAGGAAAAAGATGAAAGAATAGGAGAGAGATATTTATAGGTTAAACTTATTCTTGCTGCTCCATTTATCTTGTTATTCTGTGTCTTCTCTGAGCCCCCTGGCTAAACTCAAAGGGAAGTCCAGCCAGCAACAAACAAGGAAGAAAAGAGTGTCAAATAAGTTCTTGCCTCAATTTATCAAACTTTTTCTCCTCCCAATCACTCTCACACATCATGTCTCTGGAGCCAGCTATGGCTTTCTATTTTGTCTGGGCCACCAGGGGGATAGTCCAGGGAGCAGTGAAGGAAACATTTGCCCTTTCCCTGTCTTGTGATCTCTTAACTCTTTTGCTGCTTTTTCCTAGCTGTCATTCTCTCCTTGTAACCCAATTCATTCAATAATTTCCTTCACACAATCTTTACCTCAGGGTCAAGGTCAGGATCATGCCAGCTTTGCAGGTAGTCATAGCCAAAAGAAGAAAGGGTAAATTTCTTTTGCACAGTAGCAAATAAAATGATTGGTCTGCACAAAAAAAATGTCTAGAGTAAGAGACATAATTATACTCTTATCTCATTCTAATCAGGCTATATCTGGAGTATTACAGAGGCTAAACCAAAAGCCTCATTTCAATTTTAAGCATGAATAGTGATAAACTTTATGAGATATTTATAGGACACCTTCTATTGATTTGTATGTATTCCATTTTAAAGATAAATTCAAACACATTGATGCATATCCAGAGATTGGTGTCCAGCATTTTGTGGTGAATTAAAGCTCTGGAATGTAAAGAATATTTAACATAAATGTGCGAGTTATAATTGAGTGTGCTATTTTTAGAATGAGTTACAAAAGCTAATTTATCACCTTTTGTTGAGTGAGGACTCCTAGACAAGCTTGGGAGGGAGATACTGAGGAAGGACAGGAAGAGCAACGAACAGCTCCATTGCTTCCCTTACCTCTCCTGAAATGGGTTTGAAGAATATGCAACACAGTCACAGGTGTTTTGGATTGCAGGTCAGGGAACTGTGGGGTGGGGTGGGAGGCCTGAAAGAGGAAGGGGGGAGGACTCTTATGTGTTGGGAACTTGTATATATTGCCTGTTCATTAACTAAGCAGTCAGCACTTCTTAGCCCATCCTTGAAGTACTCTTTCATGAACGGAATAAACAACTGCCTCTTTTTACTCCTACATTCTGATTCTAGGTTTTGTTTATTTCAGTGAGTGTGGCACTTGCGCTCATTTTTTTTTTTTTTGAGTAGAGAACTTGTTATCATTTTTTGTCTCACATATAAATAATCTTGTTTTAGTGCTTTAGCTTGGAGAAAAACAACTACAATTATGTGTAAGATAATGGTTGCTGTTGTATCTTTTTTTTTAAAGCATTGGACTTGTTCTCTGTACTTCCAGAGAGAAGTATTAATCCTCAAAAAGGACGTTTCAGGGAAGAAAAGGTAGAAATTGCTGGATTAGAGGCAAAGTTTCTTTGAGACTTCTTTTTTTTCCAAGATAGCCATCTATATTTCCTGTATGATGACTTTCTGAGGGGTCTATAGAATGTACAGGGAGGAATAAACCCCTTGGCATAAAGACCTGATGAACCCTTTTCAGGGATGCTCATCTACTTTTGGTGCCTACATGTCACCCACCTCTAATCTGTAGCTCTAAAGAAGCTGTGGCCTGTGCAGTGGTCATACCCTAAAAAACTCTCTAGACCAGTATTGGGCAAACTACAGCCCACAGGCCAGATGAGGTCTCCGGAAATGTTCTATCCAGTGGAGCAACATTATTCTTAATCTGACGAATACGGGTAGGAAACAATACAATGAAACTTTGAAAGAATTGCCTTAAAAAGAGATTGACAGATGAGCATTTCCTTTCCTTTGACCCCCTCTTTAAAAAGTTTGCCCATCAGTGCTCTAGACAGATAGGCTAAACCAGATTGAAGGTAAATGATAAGCCTCAAACCTGTCAGTGACTTTGAGAGATATTTACCCAAGACATATGAAGATTTCCCCAAGCAGAATGAGTAGATGAAAAAAACAATTACTTCCAATGGCCATGAAAGTGACTGAACCAAGCATTGTGGAGAGCGTAGAACTTGATTGGACATCAAGGACGTCAACATCATCCTCTTTATCCAAGATCATTGAAAGTTACCCTGACTTTTATCTTGACACTGGACTTCAATGACACTGGAAAAGAAAATGAGGCTGAGAACATTGTACAATTCTGTCTCACTTAAATCCCTATAATGCCATTGGTTCTCTGCTAAATAAAGGAAGAAACCATGAACTCAATCCATTCTTGACTTTGGGATAGTAAGGGTAATGGAAACAGAGAAATGAATTTTTTATGAAATATTGAAACCATAAATTAAATTTCTTATAATAAAAGCTAGGTAGAACCAATTCATTCCCCAACTGACATAATTAAAGGTTAATCATGGGGAAAAATGAAGTCAAAATAACCTCAAGATTTTATCCTACATATAGAAAATTGGAAAATATGAGGAAAGATGGAAACACCAATTTTTGGAAGGGTTATGGAAATATCAGTATACTACTACATTGCTAGTTGAGCTACAAATATAACCTTGTGGAATTACACAAATAAAGTTAATAAAATGTCCATACTTATTGGACCAGATATGCCATTATTAGGCTTATATCTCAAAGAAGGTAATAATAATAAGAAAGTCTCCATTTATAGTAAAATATTTGTGGCAACATGTTTTGTGTTAACAATGAATTAGAAACAAAGGTGTTTACTCATTTTTCAGTTAAGTTTGACTTTTCTTCGCCCCTTTTGAGGTTTTCTTGGCAAAGATACTAGAGTGGTTTACCATATGCTTCTCAGTAGAGATAAAAAGGGTTAAATGACTTGCTCAAGGTCATACAGAGAGCAAATGTATGAGGCCAGATTTGAACTCAGGAAGAAGAGTCTTCCTGACTCCATCTACTAGTCCACCTAACTACCCTATAACAAAGTAAATGCTATTAATAGAGGAATGATTAAACAAATCTCGAATGTAATGAAATATTAATGTACTGAAATGACAAATATGAAGAATTCAGAGAAATGTGGAATGATCTACATAAAGAGTTACTGAGTGAAGTAAGTAGAGCCAAGAAAATAATACACACAGTTACAACAATGTGAATGTAAAAAAACAAACAAACAAACAAAAAACTCTAAAGTAATTGAAAATGCACAACCACAAAGCAACTACAGAATTTCAAAGAGTAAGCATGAATCTATTAGTAGAGATATGAAAAGACATCCATATCCCACCATTTTTCAGATGTGAAAGATACATTGTGTGTATTTTCAGACTTTTTTGACCTGTTGATCAGCTTTTACTGTTTTCTTTCTCTTTTTTTTTAATATTATTCATTTTAAGAGAGAGTTTTATAGGAAGGAAAAGAAAAGGGATACTGTTGGAAATTTTGGTGATATAAAACCAGGAAATAATATTTTTAAATCTTCAGAAAACATGTGGAAATTTGTTATTAAAATAAAAAATCCAAATAAAAAATCTTCAAAGAAATAAATATGTTATGAATAAAATTCAAAAAAAATTAAGCCTCATCAACACTAAAAATGCCTTCAAAATCAGGTGTGATATGTATATCTGGTTGCATCAAAACATTAGTTCTACTCACTTGTGACACTAGATAAGTAATTAATAGTATTTTGATTATCCATAAATGCCATAATATTCCTGATTTTTACAGGCAAAAAAATTTCCATGTCTATTTATTTCTCAAAACAGACTGTTCTTGTATTTCTATTTATTAAAAAACACCAGACCTGTCAGCAGTCAAAACTGTGTGAGTCAGAGATATTGATTGCTCTCATTTCTGCTGAAAAAGTGTGACTGAACTCTAGTGATTCAGCTAATACAGACACTGGAGACTTTTTCCATGCTCAACCCACTGACTTATAGCAAATTGAAGAGGTGGCTTAGGTTGTGTCTACGTGACAGTTCTTAATCCATTTGAAAGCAGAGCAAAAAAAAAAATTAGTTTAGTAATAAGCCCACACTCCTCATTCAGGGCCATATGTAGGAATTCTGTAAGAATGTGGAACACATGGCTTAATGTATTTCACTCCCATTGATGATTTGTGTGTGCAAAGTGTCATTAAAGACATTATCAAAGAAATCTTTGTATGTCCAAAAGGTAGAAAATTTGAGGTAATTTGTTCAGTATTATGAACCATAATAGTGATAAGTCATTTACTGAGCTATTAGTGGTTTACATTTCTTCTTTCCTCATGACAATATTATGAGTTCAAAATTTCTGGTAGGCACCAAGTGGTAGTGAGGTTAACATTACTATTACTCTGCAGAGGGACTGCTACATTGCTTAGGAAAAGAAGTTTACGACTTCCATAGTGGATGGAGAGAAGAGTATGGAAAGGGCTGGTGGGTAAATGTATCTTGTTCTTCTTTTGAGACAAGCAACAGAGTTGACTTTGGAGATGGGAGATGGGAAACAACTCTCCAACCTATTATTGGTTGATTATATATTCTTTGGGGTCAGGCATGCCATATTCACTTCTTGTAGTCAGTATATGGCCTCTAGGAGTCCTCAGCTAACACTATCAAGACCACTGATCTAGATCCTTCTTCAAAAACTTGTTTTCTATTAACTGTGACACCGATCAGTCTGATGTAGTTTAATGTGCTACATTTTCCTCAGTGTAATTTATATTTTAAATTGTAATAATACTCAAACCCCAGGAATTTAAGATAAAAATTTCAGGAATCCTCAAATGGTTGGAGGAATAGAATGACTTTCCATGTTCCCAAGTAAATATCTACTCTCTTGTTATCCTAAAAAAGACAAGGATAGTATCTTAAATAAACACCATAGCTCTACCATTACAAGTATGTTGGTCTGAAGAGCTAACTATTCAAGGATTTTTAAAAATTTATTAGTGTGGGGCATCTGGGTAGCTCAGTGGATTAAGAGTCAGGCCTAGAGACGGAAGGTCCTAGGTTCAAATCCAGCCTCAGACACTTCCCAGCTGTGTGACCCTAGGCGAATCACTTGACCCCCATTGCCCACCCTTACCACTCTTCCACCTGGGAGCCAATACACAGAAGTTAAGGGTTTAAAAATAAATAAATAAACTTTTATTAGTGTAGGAATCCCTCCAACTGATGCAGATCATAATCCAGATATTCCATAATGGATAATCTTAGATGATTGTCTGAGGATCCACAATCACAAAGTATCAAAAAGGGAGATTTGAAACCATTTTCCTAAGAGCAACTATTTCTTTATGTACAACACATCAGAGATTCTTTCATCTTTATGATTTTTTTACCTTTTTAATTTTTTTTAAAAATACATGTAGAACAATTTTTGACAATTGTTTTCTAACATTTTAGGATTCATGTTCTCTCCCTTCCTTCCTTCCTTCCCTCCCCTCTCCCCAAGGCAGTAAATCTGATATAGGTTATATTAGTGCTTTTATGCAAATCATAATCCCATATTACCCATTCCATGACAGGAACCAAAATAACACTCACAATAAGAAACTCATTTAAGAAATAATGTGAAATGTGGTATGTTTTGAGCAGCACTCAGTTTCTAACATTTCCTTCTTTGGAACTTTATTGCATTTTTTTATTATGAGTCCCTTGAGATAATCTTAGAACCTCATTCTGCTTATAATAGTTTAGACCTTCACAGTTAGCCATAATACAATATTTCTGTTACTGTATATATACTGTTCTCCTGGTTCTGCTCATTTCACTGAGCATCACTTCATATCAGTATTTCTAGTTTTTTTTTAACTCATCCTGTTCATTATTTTTATAGTTAAAAGTCTTCCATTACAACCATGTATAACAACTTGTTCTTTCATTCCCCAATTGAGGGACATGTCCTGAGCTTCTAATTATTTGCCACTATAGAAAGAGATGGTAAAAATATTTTTGTAAATGTAGATACTTTCCTCCTATCTCAGATCTCCTTGGAATAAAGTCCAGTTTGATATTATTGGGTCAAAGGATGGGTAATGTAAAAATAATAATTGGGTGAGACACAAACAAAGGACAAAGAACTAGAAAACAAAGGATCAAAATTGTTTCTAGATACTTTTGATAGATGTTATCAAAGTATCTTCAGTGGTAAATAAAGTGAAACTCAAAGATGAACTTCCCTTCAGGGCCAGGGGCAAGGAACACTAAAGAGACTCTTGTTTATGAAAAATAAAATATTTATGTAAATATATATAAGGGGGAAAGGATTTCTAATTCTAAGGGATTCTAACTCCATCCAAAGAAACTCCCAGGTTCCACAAGGAACCACTTCTTCTGAGGTTCGCAGGCTACACTAATCCTCCCTTATCTTACTAACCAAATTTATACTATTCTAAATAAACCTAACCACTCTAACTCTTAACTTTGCCTTTAAGTTATAAAGATAACCAAGGCTAGCTGATTGAGTCTCCACAAGAATCAAGTTAGGGCTCTGAGCCTTAACAGACTCAGAGTCCAAACCAAAGACCAGGTTTTTTGTTTTTTTTTGTTTTTTTTTTTGGTCTTTTCAGAGTTTAACCAATCTATAAACGGTAACAGATAAATGAATAGTGTTTCCCAAATTGGAAAAGAAAACACTCCACTCCTTCAAGTTTTTCACTCAGACAGAGATAGAGAGAGGCAAAGGTGTTACCTTCTCTAGCGCTGATAAAGAACCTGTGTGTGGCTCTGTCAACTGCCAGAAGCCCCCTCCTGCAATTCCACACCCAGAGTGTAACTGTCATACAATAATGGTTATAACTGCCAACAGTTGAAATTAACACTCTCTCTCAACTCTATTTGAAACTCCAATTCTTCCTTAAGCCAGCTTCTCTACTTCTTATCTCTAAACTAATAAAACAATACTTATTGGGGCAGCTGAGTAGCTCAGTGGAGTGAGTGTCGGGCCTAGAGACAGGAGGTCCTAGGTTCAAACCCGGCCTCAGCCACTTCCCAGCTGTGTGACCCTGGGCAAGTCAATTGACCCCCATTGCCCACCCTTACCACTCTTACCACTCTTCCACCTATGAGACAATACACAGAAATTAAGGGTTTAAAAAAAAACAATACTTACTTTCTAATATCATCCTTATAGTAAGCAACTTTGGTCATGATTCCAGATTTCTCTCTAGAATGGTTGTATCAGATCCTAGTTCCACTAAAAGGTGCCCCAATTTTCCAACATCCCCACCCAGTATTTATCATTTTTCTTTTTGGTCATATTATCCAATATGATATATTTGAGGGGGTAGCCTAGAGTAATTTTTAAATTGGTTTTCTCTAATCAATGGTATCTAGAGGATATTTCTTAAACTGAGAACTGCCTTTCATACTCGTTGTTGGGGAAGTTGTGAACTGAATCAAAGTTTATGGAGTGCAATTTGCATCTATGCCCAAAGGACTATAAAACAGTACATACCCTTTGATCCAGAAATATTGTTAGTAGGTTTGAATCCCTACTATGTTCAAAAATATTTAAAGCAGCTCTTTTTCTGATGACAAGGAATTAGAAGATAAAGAGATACCCCTAAATTTGGAAATGGTTAAGTTATAGCATACAAATATAATGGGATACTGTTTTACTATTAGAAATTATGAGCAGTAGCATCTCAGAAAAACCTGCAAATACTTAAATGGACTGATGCAGAATGAAATAATAATAAGAAGAACATTGTAATTTAGTTATTCTTAGGAATGCAATGATGCTAAACTATCCCAAAAGACTCATTATAAAAGATGCCATCCACTTCCATAGAAAGAACTGATGGAGTCTGAATCCAGAACAAAGCAATTTTTTTCACCTTCTTTCTTTCTTTATTTTGTTTGAGTTTCCTTCCACAAAAGAATTAATATGAAAAAAATGCTTTACATGATAGCACATGAAAAATCAATATAAGTTTTTGTATCATGTTAGTGAGGGGGTAGAAAGGGAGGGGGGACAGAATTTGATAAAAAAAAATTAAAGCAAATGTTAAAATATAGTTTAAAAATGTAACTGGGGAGAAAATTAAATATCAAAATATTCCAAAGGAAAGAAAAGAGTATGATGTAGCTGCTCTTAAGTGCCATACAAAAGTCACTAATCATTGAATGAAGTATGTGACCTAAGCCTATAGGAAATATAAGAAAAAGCATTGAAGTTGAAGTTAGGGGACTTAGGTCTAGTCTAGGCATTGATATTATTTTTATGATTTTGGGTAAGTCGTTTCATTTTTCTCAAGTTCTGATATATGAAATAAGAAGGTTGAAATAAGTCTAAGAACAGTTATAGGTTTAACATTGAATGGATGCCCCATCTCAAATTGGTTGTTTCCTCTAACAAGACAGAAAATAAGACTAAATAAGAGGAACATTTTATAATTACCTTCAACTATTTCTCTATTTAGCAATAGAGTAGGATCAGTGAAAATGGGAAATTGGGGCAAATCACAGAGAATATTATTTTTATAAAAAAATTAGTAACTCAAATAGATACAATAGTTGGTAAAGTTGGGGGAGTGGGGGTGGGAGGCGGTATGCATGTATGGGTGTGTTAAATGAAAACAAAGCTCCTAAGTGTACAAATAGATTACTAGTGAGGAATAAAAAGTAGGAATTTATTCTTTTCAGGATGTGCATCCATCCTACACATCCCATCAGGAATGAAAACCTGTTTAGGCTTAAAGAATAAGACCTGAAGGATATTTTGTTATTGCTGCAGACCCAGGGAGTTGGGAGGCCTCTTATCTCATTTCAAGGATGAAAGCCATTAGGTCCATCATGGTGAACCTATAGCACACATGCCAAATACGGCATGCAGAGTCCTCTTTCTGGGCACACATGCTGCCGCCCCTCAGAGTTTGTTACTAGAAAATCAGAGGGCCTGGATGGAGCTATTCCCCTCCCCTCTCCACCATGCCTCCTTCTGCCCAGCAGCCCAATGGAAGCACTTATGCTCTCCCTTGTGTGGAGTACTCAGGCCACTCCCCTCTCTTTTCCCCTCCTCTATTTGGGGAAAAGGCAGGGGGAAGAAGGGCAGAAGCACAGCACTTGGTGGGGGGAAGGGACCCAATCTCTAAAAGGTCTCCATCACTGCTTTGGGCTGTCCTATCTCCTTATCTCCTCATACCATTAGGATCTGGAGGAATCACCCCCAAGGACATGGCTCCCTCTTCATAACCTTACCATAACCTGATGAAAACTCACTATGAGCTCACACTATGTATCTTGCTGTTTTCTGATTGGGACAGACTTTCATGTCTAAGTTATAAGTTTGTCCCTTAGAATGGGGAGGTGGGGGTCTTGCATCACAAATCTATAGAATGTTTGTATCTGCACCCATTCATTGACACTTTACCGTTAGGGTATTTCCCCTTCCTTGTAAGAAAGAATAAAGGACTTTTTCTTCTAGGCTCACTCCCTGACTCCAGGTTTAATTATAATTTGAGGTGGATAGTCATTTTTTCCCATTCACTAAGGATCTCTCCAAATATTTCCACATTATTCAGATATCTAAATAAACATGGTAATGGTTGCCAAAGAAATTATTTCTCCAGGTTTCTATTTTTTCTAATTAATATAGCTTATAAATAGACAGAAGACATCACCTGTGATCAACATTTGGGAGACTGAAATCTCAGCTTAGTCATAGTAATTGGTTAAAATATGCTTTAAAAAGTGATTACATATTCTGCAGTTATTATTAGATTGGCTCTTGCTTTTCACTGTGTATAGTTACATGGCCTTTACCTAACCCTCTGCTTGTCTTGATTCACATCCAGGAAATATGGAGAAGAAATAAGTCTGACTTCTCTAGTTCAAAGAAAAGGATTTTCTAAATAAAATAATTGCTGCATATAGAAAATGTTTAGGATATTAATTAATTTCTTATAGAAACAATGGAAACAGCATAATTACTTCAACAAAAGAACCCTGATTTAACTCTCACATTTGACATTTCCTGTCTATGTGATTTTTCACAATTCACCTTCACCTCCCTGAAATTCAGGATCCTCACCTATACAATAGGAATATTAATATCTACTTCCCAGGATTCTAATGAGGATAAATGAAAAGTCTGTAAAGTTCTTTGTAACCCTTAGAATGTTAAATACATTCCCTCTGTCTATATAGACTCCTTCCAACTATCCTAATAATTATGAAGTTCTTTGGAGTTACATTACCATCTTCTGATATAGGAATGTAACCAGTTTAATTTTATTGAATACCTTATGATAATTCTTTTATGTTTACCATCTTATGCTTTTCATAAGTCTTATTTGACTGTCAGATTTTCTATCCAGCTGTCATATTTGCATCAGAATGCTTTGAATTTTTTTTTCATTAAATATACATTTTTTACTTGAAATATTATAAATTCAGCTTTGCTGGGTAGGTTACTCTTGGTTAATCCTAGTGCCTTTGATTTCCAAAATATAATTTTCTAAGCCTTCTGATCATTTTAACATGGGAGTGATATAAGAGTATAGGCTTCCTCTAGACACCCCAAAACTCCAGAAAGTATCCAAAGTCAGAGAATACATAAAAAACTCATTTTTCCTTGTATTCCTGTAGTGCTAGGGAAGGTAACTTTGAAGCTAAGAGGAAGATCACCTCTGGCCTCACTTCTCATTCTTGATGAGCACAGGTAGGAAGGAACCTTCTAGCTTGCTCCTGACAAACATCTATTTTATATCCCAGATATCTGATTATCCTCTAAGCTGAACAATTCACCTCTTTTGACTTTGAGGCATAGGACATAACCACGTGACCCATCTTGGGTTCCAGAGGCCCAATAACATGCCATCATCACCTTCTCTCTAGTCACATAGGCCCTATTGTTAAAAGGGTATAGAAAGCCTGGAACACGTCTCCTCAAGGATGCAGCATTCCACCTACTCTGCCTCGATCAACCATCTGACTTAACCATTTGACAAACTTTCAAATTAATAAATCTCTCATTTTTAAGATAGTTATTGGAGTCTGTCATTCCTGACAAGGGAAACTTGTACAGATCCAGGGTTTTACCATAAAGCTCTCCCACAATAGAAGTTACTAATATTCTATAATCTTGATTATTTTGATTATGGTGCCACAATAAATAGTCTTTTTCTGGCTGCTTGCAACGTTTTCTCCTTGACCTAAGCGTTCCAAAAAATAAAGAAGGTGTTCAGACACACACACACACACACACACACACACACACACACACACACACACAGAGTAAATAGTTACTGAGGGAAAGATTAAAGAAAAACTTCTCAATTATGGAGTAGTCCAGATCAAAATTGATATGGTGAACCAAATCATCATTTTCATTCCATCTTCATATCTTTTAGATCTATTTAGAATCTGGGCCTAAGACCATTTGCCACAAGATGCATCACCTAATATGCGTTGGAAGAAGTAGTAACTTAGAGATTTATAAGTGCAGAACAAGAAAACGTTGAGAAATCTAGTGTCTTTGTACTGATTATTCTGGTTAAACCACTTGATTAATTTCTTCACATATAGTCACCTTATTGTCAAATTGTATGCACTGTTCATAATTATAGTATCATTACTTGAATTTAACCCAGATACCATTTTCAGTCCTTGCTCCAGGTCAAAACAAGATAAAACAACAACAACTTATAATATTCCTAAGGGAGTTATAAAACCCTCTTCAGAAAAAGGTCTTTACTAGAAATGCTATTGAAAACTGAAGTTTAACTGAAAGTTTTATCTAACAGTTATAGACTTCAAACCAATAACCAGACTTAAGGATGACATCTACATGTATTTAGCACTGCCTTGTGGAAGAGAGATTAGACTTGCTTTTCTTGGCCCCAGAAATAAGAATTTTGTTCAATGGCAGTAAGTTCAAAAGAGGAGTGCTCTATGGAAGGAAAAACTTCAAGTTTGGAAAGCCGTAAAGTTCAATGAGTTGTCTTTGAAAATCCTGACATTTTTTCTTGGGAAATCTCCAATTAGACTCTGAATGATCACTTGTCAATAATGGTGAAGAGCTTCTTGCTCATCTATTCATTGCCTACATGCTCTCTTAGTTCTACAACAACTTTGAGATTCTGTGATTCTATGACACATACAATTTTCCTAAAGATTTTTTATATGATATGAAAAAAGCTGAATCATTTTCTTCCAATTATAATTAGCACTCCCTCCATTGATACATACTGGAACATGTTCTGTGTCCTTTATGGTTTGGGAATTAACACTAGCTGAAAAAAGTAATTATTGATAATAATAATAATAATAATAATAATAATAATAATAGCGAAGATGTTTATAGCACTTTAAGGTTTGCAAAGCACTTCATATGCTTTTCCAAGATGATCCTCATGACAATTTTTTGAGAAAAATAGACAGAGATAGATAGATAGATAGATAAACCATACTATGAACATAGTTATCCCTTCAGGAAACTTAGGCTTAACAAAATTATGTGACCTATTAATGGTCACAAATGTAGAAATTATCAGAAGTAGAACTCAAACACAGGTCTCTTCTGACTATGTACCTAATAATAATAATAATTATAATAATTATACATATAATTGTTATTATAATATATTATATGTTATTATTATTATAATTATATATATGTTATATATTATATTATATATTATTATTATTATTAAATATATGTATTGCATCAGTGGATCTCAAAGTGTGGTCCAGGGACCCTATCAGGTAGTCCCTAAGATCCAAATGCTTTTCGTTTTGATATTAAGAAGTTTTTATTTCTAATATGACAAATATCAATGAATATAACCCATATAAATCAAGATATTGGAAGGAGCCTTCAATATTGTTTTAAATTGGGAGGATATTTCAAGACTAAATGATTTGAAACCAACTATGCCATGTTGTCTGGTCAATCCTTTGGGGATGTTCTGCTTTATTCTCTGATACTCTGGACTTCAAACTAAATATATGTATGTACATTTAACCAATCTGTAGTCATCACTTAGTAATCAAGAATTTTCCACCAGTGAGGACCTGACAAAGCTTGTGCTTTCCTGGTTACTATGAAAAGCAGTGTGGTATAACACAAAGTTTTGAGAAATGTAGGCCTGAAACTTCTTACTATTAACCATGGAGTTTGAGATAAGTTGGTTAGCTTATCTGAACCTTAGTTCAATTATCTGTAAAATGGAGATAATGGCTTGTGCATTACCTACCTCCTGAGATTATGGAGAGTAACATGCTTAACAAAAATTCAAGTACCAAACAAACATGAACTCTTATTATGATGGCTTTCTAGAACACAAGATCACCTTTCAGTCACAGTGAGACATGAATAGTCTTAGTGAAAGAAATAAACTAAATACAAAAGAGAAAATATATAAATATTTTTCAGTGTCCTTGGAATAAGGATTAGCAAGCAAAAAGAGGAAATTCCTTAATTTGGGGAAGAAATATATAATGAAAAATACATCTCTTATATGTTAGCTTTGAATATTATCTCTGAGGCAATTTTTCAACAGCAAATTTTCAGAATTATATAACCTTGAATTCCTAATAGCCACCTAAAATGATGGTACTTCATGATATGTCATTATCCTAATGTTTATCAATTTTAAAAATAAAGGGGATGTAAAATCTATCATCTTTCACTGGATAACATTGTAAAATCTCTCATAATTTAGCCTGGGAAGCACAATAAAAATATCACTATGTCTTTCATAAAGAGATCAATTTCACATTTAAAAGTCTAACTTTGAGTTTAATAAGACAATTGCTGCTACAGCATTTCAGGGAAATGACGGATAGGGCATACTTTTCATTTAGTGTTTTGTATGTTTTCACTCTGGAATCAAATTTAACTTTTAAAGATTCCCAGAAAATCAATTCCTCTACTTCTTTACTTGAAGGGGTCATTTCTTCTTTATATAAAATCTTGCTGCCACCTGGCCAACATAGTGAAAATTATCATCATTTCTCTAAGTATGTCCAAGCATATGACTTTGTGGCATATCTGGCTGTCTTACCATTCCTTCTTATACAGTTGTTCAAAAAAAGATATGTTGAGAGAAATTTAAAAAAGACATTATGAAAAAAAAAACCTAAGAAATAACAAGGAAAATAGGATACCAAGAAGATAGAGAAATTTGAACAAATGGATAAGATAAAGGATTTAGAGTCAGAATCATCAGTATTCAAAATGTTTTTTTAATATATAGGAATTAGTAGAACTGTGGTAAACCACTTCACCTATAAAATGTGAATAATAGTATCTATAGTTCATTAGATTATAAACTCTTTGATAACAGACATTCTTTGCTTTCCTTTGTATTCCCAGCTTAGCCTGGATCAAAGCAGACACTTAATAGAAGATTGGTGTTACTGTCATTGGAGAATCTACCTAACAGAGTTCTTCTGAAGTTGTAATGAGATAATTGAGCAGGAATATGGCAAACTTAATGTGCTGTATAAATATCAGTTTTTATGATTGTAGGAAATTTTCTGATAATTGGAACTTGTTGGGAGATACAATAGCATATGTTCCAGGCCTCAGGACTATTTCTAAGACTGAGACAATAGACTCTCCTCATGTTCTTTTAAAGTCATGGATTTTTCTATTGATAGTCATGTATGTAAGAATTAAATTGACAATATAGTGTTTAACAAAGATTAGTCAATATGCATTAAATAGTTGGGTAGATAGACAGATAGAAATAAGTAAATTGGTAGCAGGGTAAACACAGTAAAAAGAGGTCCTGCAATCAAGAGATTTAGGTTCAAATCCAAGTTCTGAAGATTTCCAATGATTTCTTACTTTAGGTAAGTAATTTAATTTCTCTTTGATTGCATTATTTCATTATTTCATTAAATGGTGGTAATAATGAATTAGCTACTATTTTACACAGTAGTTACAAGTAAAGCTATTTGTGAAAGTCAAATTTTAGAAAAACAAGCATTTATATTATAAAACATAAAAAGAAGGGTATGGCTTTATGGGTAAATCAAAGGTATGAAATGAAGAACAGAAAGACAAATAAATCAACAGATAGCTAGTGGTCAGGGTAAGTGGAAGGAAAGATTGAATGAAAGAACTGAGAGAACAGACACTCCTTCCTGGCATACATAAGACCAGGAATATTCTTTTTACTTGATTATCAAAAGGTCCATGTGTTAATGGTTAATATTTATATAGAGATTACTATGTATCAGGCTTTATTGTTACGTTCTTTATAATTGTTAGTTAATTTATCCTCACTAACAATTCTGACAGGTATTAATTTCCCCATTTTATAGGCAAGGAAATTAACTTAAAGAGAGATTAAGTGAGTTATCTAGGATCATGTAGCTAATATGTCTCTGAAGCTGGATTTGAAATTAATCTTCCGAATTTCCAAAATAGAACTCTACCACTACACTGTCCAGCTACACCTCATTGTTGTAATGAAGAAGTAACAACTATAATTCTGTGAGATAATAATGTTTAACAATGCAACTAGAGTTATTTTTCTTCCATAAAAATATTGAAATTGGAGAATACGAAAACTAGATCCTAGGAAATAATAAGAGAAAAATTTCTGGAATGTTGAAAATAGAGGGTAAAATAAGATCAATATAATTAACAGAATACCAACAAAGAGAAAAAATATTTCATTCACTAAGAAATAAACTTGTTACTCTAAAATCTTCAATGACTGATTCTGGGAAGATGGTGACTTAGACAAAGCAAAACTTTAGACCTCCATACCCTTCCAAACTGAGATAGAAAACAAAGCGCTGTGAGGGGAAAGAAAACCAAATATAACAAAAGGATAGACCTGGAGATCCTACTGCTGGACAGCTCAAGAAGTATGCCAAGAGAAAAAGGCCTGAATTCCTGAACTATTGGGGTTGAGGGTAAGGAAGAAGGGGAATCTCAGGACCAGTCCCCTACCAGCTATGCAGATTCTCCAATGGATCCTGGAATCTCTGGGCATGCAAACTCACTAGTATGGAGAAAGAGTCTCACTGGTGCTGGGCTAATCCCAATGCTCTACAAATTATTTGACATAATAAGCAAAGAGGTAGTTCTACCAAATTCCTTTGATGACACAAATATAGTACTAATCCCAAAGCCTTTTAGATCAAAAACAGAGAAAGAAAACTACAGACCAATATATTTAATGAACACAGAAGTAAAAATCTTAAATAGAATACTAGTAAAAAGACTCTAGCAAGTGATCAAGAGGGTTATGCATTATGATCAGTTGGCATTTATACCAGGAATGCAAGGATGGTTCAATATTAGGAAAACCATCTACATAATTGACCATATCAACAAGCTAACAAACAAAAATCACATGATTATCTCAATAGATGCTGAAAAAGCATTTGACAAAATACAACATCCATTCCTATTGAAAACACTAGATAGTATAGGAATAGAAGGACATTTCCTAAAAATAATAAACAGTATATATCTTAAACCATCAACAAGCATCATCTGCAATGGGGACAAATTAGAAATATTCCCAATAAGATCAGGAGTGAAATAAGGATAACCATTATCACCTCTATTATTTGACATTGTTCTAGAAACACTAGCAGTAGCAATTATAGAATAAAAAGAAATTGAAGCTATTAAAATAGGCAATGGGGAGACCAAGCTATCACTGTTTGCAGATGATATGATGGTCTACTTAAAAAATCCTAGAGAATCAACTAAAAGTCAGTGTAAATAATCAACAACTTTAGCAAAGTTGCAGGATATGAAAATAAGTGCACATAAATCATCAGCATTTCTCTATATTTCTAACACATCACAGCAGTAAGAGGTAGAAAGAGAACACCATTTAAAACCACCCTAAACAATATAAAATACTTAGGAATCTATCTACCAAATCAAAAAAAGGAATCATACAGACACAACTACAAAACACTTTCCAAAAATTTAAATGAAACAATTAGATCTAAACAATTGGAAAAACATTAATTGCTCATGGGTAGGATGAGCTAACATAACAAAAATTATCATTTTACCCAAATTAATTTGCTTATTTAGTGCTGTACCTATCAAATTACCAAGAAACTTTTTACTTAATTAGAAAAAATTATAACAAAATTCATTTGGAAAAACAAAACATGAAGAATATCAAGGGAAATAATGAAAAAAACGTGATGGAAGGGAATCTAGCAGTATCAGATCTTAAATTTTACTATAAAGCAGTGATCATCAAAACAATATGGTACTGGTTAAGAGACAGAAGGGGGAATCAGTGGAATAGACTTGGGGTAAATGACTTCAGCAAGACAGTTTATGATAAACCCCAAAAGCCCAGCTTTTTGAACAGAAATCCAGTATTTGGCAAAAATTACTTGGAAAATTGGAAAACAATATGAGAAGGATTAGGTTTAGATCAACATCTCACACACTGCAACAAGATAAATTCAGAATGGTTGAATGTCTTGAATATAAAGAAGGAAACTATAAGTAAATTAGGTGAACACAGAATAGTATACTTGTCAGATTTTTGGAAAAGGTAAGATTTTAAAACCAAGCAAGTGTTAGGAAAAATCACAAAATATATAAAAAATAATTTTGATTACATTAAATTTAAAAGTTTTTGTACAAACAAAACCAATGCAACCAAAATTAAAAGAGAAGAAAAATTTGGGGAAAATCTGTATAACAAAAAACTCTGACAAAGGTCTAATTCCTCAAACATATAAGAAGCTAAATCAATTGTACAAAAAAATCAAGCTATTCCTCAATTTGTAAATGGGCAATGGACATGAATAGGCAATTTTTAGATAAAGAAATCAAAACTATCAATAAGCACATGAGAAAGTGTTTTAAATCTCTTATAGAGAAATGCAAATCAAAACAACTCTGAGCTATCACTTCACACCTAGCAGATGGGTTAACATGATAGTAAAGGAAAGTGGTGAATGTTGGAGAGGATGTGGCAAAATTGGGACATTGATACATTGCTGGTGGAGTTGTGATTTGATCCAACCATTCTGGATGGCAATTTGGAACTATGCCCAAAAGGCTTTAAAAGACTGTCTGTCCTTGATCAGCCATACCACTGCTGGGTTTATACCCCAAAGAGATCATAAGGAAAAAGACAAGTACAAAAATATTTATAGCTGTACTCTTTGTATTGACAAAAAAACTGGAAAACAAGAGCATCCCCTTCAATTGGGGAATGGCTGAACCAATTGTGGTATCTGCTGGTGATGGAATACTATTGTGCTCAAAGGAATAATGAACTGGAGGAATTCCATGTGAACTGGTATGACCTCTAGGAATTGATGCAGAGTGAAAGGAGCAGAACCAGGAGAACATTGTACACAGAGACTGATACACTGTGGTAAAATCAAATATAATTGATTCCTGTACTAGCAGCAATGCAATGATCCAGGACAATTCTGAGGGACATATGAAAAAGAATGCTATCCACATTCAGAGGAAAATCTATGGCAGTAAAAACACAGAAGAAAAACAACTGCTTGAACACATGGGTTGTTGCTGATATAATTTGGGATATAGACTCTAAACAACCACCCCAGTGCAACTATCAATATTATGGAAATAGGTCTTGATTGATGACACATGTAAAAACCAGTGGAAATGCAAGTCAGCTACTGGGGGTGGGTGGTGGGGTGACTGTGGGGAAGAGTAAGAACATGAATCATGTAACCAAAGAAAAATCTTCTAAAAATAAAAATAAAATAAAAGATAGAAAAATGGGAAATGGTTTATTAGAGTAGTCATATTTAGAAATAAAGATAGTGACATAAGTATGAAATTTTCTTACACACTTAAAAAAATGAAATCTTCAATGACTAACAATAAAATTTCCGAACATCCTAAAGTTAATTACATATAAAAACATCAATTTTTAACTATGCAAGTTTGAAATTCTAAAATATTTGAAATTGAATTCAATAGACAGATACCATGAGATCTTAAAAAGAAAATATAAGATGGCTATTGTTCCTAATTTGAATTAAATCTGGACATTTTTCTTCTTGAGAAAAACTAGATTAATACAAAATATGTCTTTATGTGTTACTATGTAAACTGGCCATGAAGCAATAAAAAGTAAACAATAATCTCATAATATGTACAAATTACAAGGAACACAGAAATTATAATCTGAATATCTGTCTAATAAGGGAGACACTGATTTGGTCTCTGACTCCTTCATTATTTCAAATACTTTTAGTCTCAAAATAGTTCTTAAATTCCTACTCATATTTATCTTTATTTTAAGATATACTATTATTGATGCTGCATTGTGTGATATGAAGAATAAGTTTAAGATGTCAGTATATGTGTCTACAAATATGTACATATAAGATACATAGTTTTTTGTGTATATGTCATATATATGTATTTGTGTGTGTGTGTGTGTATATATACAGTTTATATGCTAAGGCATGATATATATATATATATTTTTAAAAAGGTTATAGTCTTCTGGAAACATATGTACAATCTCTACCATTTCTATTAAATGCTTTCTATATATTTTTCAAATATATTTTCCACAACATTCTGTTCAAGCCTGTAATATTTATTATCAATAGATCCAAAGTGATATGGCTATTCTATAGCTTAAAAAAATTCTACTTAGCCCTGAAATTCCATCTCTGCTTGAAAATCTCCAAGAGAACTTTTTACTTCCTAAAGCATCCCATTCTGCTTTTTGACATTCCTAATTGTTATTTTTTTCTTTTCATCCAGCCTAATTCTGCCTTTCTGAAATTTCTGTTTTGTCTACTTCTGTATTTTGAGGCCAATCAAAAAACAAACACTTCCTCTTCCATATGTTGAACTTTTTAAATAAACTGAAAGCAACTATCAATTACATTTTAAGCCTCTTACAAAACCTCTCCAGTCTAAAGAAATCAGTTTCCTCAACTAATTCACCAATAACATTATCATCAGGTTCCTCATCATCTTGGTTGCTCCAGTTTCCCACTGTTTTTAAATAAATGTGTTGCTCAGCATTGCTCCCAAAACTATAGATCATGTGCAAGTCTATGATATTTGCAAAGTGTATTGAAGAATGCCCAGTAGTATGTGGTAAATTTGATCCTACCTCTTTTGGCACCATCACACCAAGAGGTATCTATTGCTCTCAGCTTGGATTTTAGAAGTCCTAAGTTCAAATCTGTCCTCAGATATTAAAGCTGTGAGAGCTTGGTCAAATCACTCAACCTCTTCTTGCTTGTTTTCTCAACTCTAAAATGACAATTATAATAACATCTATCTTCCAGGATTGTTTTAAGAGTAAAATAATAAAATATAGCATTATCACCTTCTATGTTCTGGATTCTTCTCATCAAGCAATCTACTATGGCATTAGGTTTTTAACTGTCTGTTACATGATTCATGTTCTTATTTTCCCCTTCACCCTCCCAAGCCCTCCCCCCCATAGCCGATGCGCATTTCCACTGGTTTTAACATGTGTCATCTATCAAGACCTATTTCCATATTGTCGATAGTTGCATTGGTGTGGTTGTTTTTTTTCTAAAAAATCAAAAAAATAAAAGAACTCGATGTAAACAATAAGATATCAATAAAGCAAAATAAATTTTAAAAAATTCACTGTCTTGTTTAATTGACTCACATTCAGATTTTAGTTCCCAGATTCCATGCTTTCATTCACATTAATTACTGCCTAATCATGACTCCTTTAGTTTGTTCCTGTCAGGTTGATTTTTTTAAACTCAATTGCCTAACTTTACATTTATTTCTATCAAATTTTATCAGATTCTGCTTACCATTGTAGTAATCTGACTTCACCACACTGTTGAAATTACTCCCTCCAATTACAAATAATCACATCATCTATTACGGTATGCCTTTCTAATTTCTCATATTCCTTGATTTGTCTATTCAATAGACTATTGCATTTCACAATGTTGAACACTTCTTTCTTTTTCATACTTCCTGAACTTCATTAAAAAAGTAGCATAACACTGTACTTTCATGGCCTTTCTTTAATCTCTCTACTTATTCGCTTATTTCTTCCTTGTTTCCTCTTGTTTACTCTATCCATTACTGTGTAAAACATGTAGACATTTAAAAATTATAAACACAGTTAAACATGAGTGTCTATCAAGGCTTTTTTCCTGGATCCTCTTCTACTCCTCTCCTCAAGCTCTTCTTTGGTAAACTCAATCTTGTATAGTTTCCATCATTGACTATATTTTGGGAAATTTCACATAATTATCTTCATTGTCAAACTCTTAAAGGACCACATCTCAGAATTTTACCTCCCTTTAAGTGCTAGACATCCTGCAAACCCCATGTTTAACCTATATAAAACTCAACTTTTCATCTCCTTTCCCTCTCCACCAGCCTAGACTCAAAATCTAATAGTTACTAATATTTGTCTTTCTCTCCTTCTAACAAATTGTTGCATTCTGTTATTTCTCCTTTCATACTATATCTCATATCTACCTCTTCTTTTTTATCCTTCTGAAAAAATTCTAATACAGGGCTTCATTTACTGTCCCTTATACAATTATAATGGTTTCCTAAATGCTTTACATCATTTCCCAAATGAGATTTCTAAATAGAGTTCTCCAGTACCGTCACTTCTGAAAAATCTTTGACAGCTCTTTCTCCATTTGGTTTGAATAAATATAAAGATCATAACTTGGTATTCAGTCTCCTAAAATGTTAATCTACCATCTCTTTTAAGTCTTTGTCATACTGCTCCTAGTAACATACTCTATATTTTAGAGTGATAATGAACTATTTTTTATACTTTACATTCATCCCAGCATATTCTGCTTCTGTCTCTTTGTTCATGTGATTCTATATGCTTAGAATAAACTCATTTAAACCATTTCCTATCTTATCCTATTGAAATTCTTCTCTCAATGCAAGGCCAATTCAGATGCTACTTCTTCCACAAAGCCTTTCTTGATGCTCCCTGGTTCTAAAAGATTTTGTCTCAATTCTTCCTTTGGACTTATCATATTCTGACTCCAAATCATAATAACCTCTGTTCTAGCTAATAAATATTGTAGAGGAGATTGATAAAGTTGTCAGGGGTTATTAGATATCTATAGGAAGTTGATAAAAGCTGCAGAGATCTTTCTGGTAAACCAGCAGCACTATTTATTATAGAGAAATGTGAAAAGGAATGGGAGGTAGGAAAATGGGAAAGTATATCTTAAAACTCTTATTTTATGTGTTAAAATTCTAATCTTATACTAACATTATCTAAATATCCCACCCCCAATCTGACTGCTTTCTTTTCAGGTTCTTCTTGTCCGACTGATCAGACCTCCTTAAACTTACTCTCACTAATCTAAAATAATATGCTCTACCTAACTAAACTATGCTAATTAATAAAATGTTCTTCAACCTCCTTAACCAAGTATAAGAAATTCAAACTGTCATTGGTGGAAACACAGACAGTCTTTTAGTTCTGAGGAGAAGAACTCTTAGGGTCAGGCCCTCTCACCTCAAGGTGCTGAGAAGAAAAACCCCCTCAGAGAATAGACCTCTTTCTTAACTTCATATATAAATTCCAACTTTCAACAGCCAACTGCCAGATATTTGTGATAGAGAGCACACTCCCACAGAAACCCCAAAACCCTGCTTCCTTGGAAGACAGAGAAAAATGAAGCCAAGCTTAACTGACAATCTCTGTTTTCTTGTTTTTTCTTAAAGAGACAGAGGTCAAAATATATCTCTGTTCATATTATATTCCCCATCTGTCAATTAGATTGCAAATCCCCTAAGATAAACGACTGTTATTTTTCATCTTCATCTCTGTCTCTAGCATCTAGCATAATGCCATTTTGTAGCTAATGTTTAATTCCTCTTTCAAATAAATTGAAAAGTAGTTATATGGCTTATTAGCACAATTTCATTATCATGATCCCTTTTAATTTTTTTGTTCATTTTAAATTTTATTGTATTTTATCCTTATTTAAACATGGATACAATTTCAACAATCATTTTTCTGATGTTTTGTGACAATATATTCTTGAATGTATTGAATTGATGTTTATATATTGCTCTTTAATCTCATCTCTATCAATTTTTTTTTGGTGGAGAGAAGGAGTAGGGTAGTCAGTGTTATCTGTAAAGCTACAAAAAGTTTAAAAAGAAATAAAAGAAAGATTATTCCTCCAGTACAGAACCAACTAACCACTGAATTAATGCTAAAATACAACAAACAATTTTTTCAGCTTAACTAATTATTTGCAAGGTATCAAATATGAGTAGCTAGAAGTAGCCCACTGTTTGACATTAATTTGGAGGAAGAGTAGAGGCTCACAATTAAGTGCTATACCTTCTATTATGCACTATTCAATCCCAGATGGCCCTCTGGAATAAACATCAATCTCTTTTACCTCTCATAAAACTGAATGTAGTTTTTCTTTTACCTCTGCAACCTTTAGGGGTAACAGTATCTTCCTTTCAATGGCCTAGGACAGTGATGGTGCACCTTTTAGAGACTGCATCCCCAAACTGCACCCTCACACTGCATGTGAGCTGCCACCTTACCCCAGACAAGGGAGGGAGGAAGCAATTCCATTGGGTTGCTGGGCAGAGGGGTGGATGATATCCTCAGGTGCAGTGGAGAGGAGGAAGGGAGCAACACCCTCCAGCACTTGGGCCTGGGATTTTTATGTGTGAATTAGTTAATCAAACTTTAGGACTCCTCATTACCCAATTTTATTCTTAGAAAACCTTCAGTTTATTCTCTGTGATTTTCCTAATTATTCAAATTTCCATACCTAGTTAGAATAAACATTTAATTGAAATTATAAAACTATCATTGGAGCTCAACATTATCTTTTGGTCATTCATGTTTCTAAATATTATAATTTTCTCACCCTAAGCCTCCTTCCTAAGAAGTGATTCTCCCCACCCCATCAGAAATACAGTAAGGGGAAAAGGAAAACAAAGGTGATCAAGCATTTATTAAACATATTTCAGGCACTGTGCTAAGTACTTTATAAATATTATATCATTTGAACATAGATAAGAGGGTGGAATAAAACTGGATACCAACTTATCACCTCATTAGAGTGGATATCTCATTTCCCTGGACCCAATGGATGCTTAGCTTTCACACAGGAACTGGGTGAATCAGAAAATCCAACTAGGTTCCATTCAGTACATTTATAACTTAAAAAAACAACAACAGTGATTTCTGGCTTTTCACACTAGGTTGAAGCCCGAAAACCAACATCCAACATTTATAGTGGTGATGGGAGCTGTTATGGCTTGGGTACCAATAGCTTTGCTTGTCTTTCATTTTTGAAAGTTCATAACTTTTGCCTCTTCATCAACCCTGTGGGAATGCTTCCTCTTAATTCCCTTTGAATTCCCTCTTTACCATTTTGTGAATATTTTCTAAACTTGAGTTACTTCTGTTAAATAAATATGAATAACAATTGAGCATACCCTCAATGAACTGCCAAACTATTAAAGAGAACAGCATATATATGTAATTAGTTACAACACAAGACAGAATATGATGTGACCTGCAGAGTAAACCATTGCCTTGGACAACAATATGGGTGACGATGGTTGACACTCTTCAGCTGGAGTTAGTTCAAAAGAAGATAAAGGCTGCAGCTGACCATATTCACGTGGGCAAAATCAAATGGAGAATGAATAAATGCTCATGATTGTTAATGATCAATCAATAGACACTGTGGTAAGCACCAGGGATACAAAGGGAGGCAAAAGCAGTCCTTATCCTTAAGAAGCTCAAAATCCAACAGAGAGACAAAAAATAAACACATATGCATAAATAAGCCATAAAGAGATAAATGGAAAATAATTGACAGAGTAAAACCACTAGAATTAAAAGGAGTTGGGAAAGTTTTCCTATAGAATATAAGATTTACCTGGGACTTAAAAGCATTAGGCAGAGATGAGCAGGGAAAGTTTTTTTTTTTTTTTTTTTAAGATTTAAATATTTTATTTTATTAGAAAAAATTTCCATGGATACATGATCCAAGTTTTTATTTTCCCCTTCATTCTCCCTTCACCGTCCTCCCATATCCAATGCATATTTCCACTGGTTTTAACATGTGTCATCAATCAAGACTTATTTACATATTATTGATAGTTGCATTGGTGTGGTTGTTTTGAGTCTACATCCCCAATCATGTCCGCATGAACCCATGTGTTCTTTTTCCTATGTGTTTCCACTCTTGCTGTTCTTCCTCTGAATGTGGGTAGTAGCGTTCTTTTCCATAAATCCCTCAGAATCTTCCTGGGTCATTGCATTGTTGCTAGTACAGAAGTCCATTACATTCAATTTTACCACAGTATATCAGTCTCTGTGTACAATGTTCTTCTGGCTCTGCTGCTTTCACTCTGCATCAGTTCCTGGAGGTCTTTCCAGTTCGCATGGAATTCCTCCAGTTTAATATTCCTTTGAGCACAATAGTGTTCAATCACCAACATATACCACAAATTGTTCAGCCATTCCCCAATTGAAGGGCATATCCTCGTTTTCCAGTTTTTTGCCACCACAAAAAGTGCAGCTATAAATATTTTTGTACAAGGCTTTTTATCAATGATCTCTTTGGGGTACAAAACCAGCAATGTTATGGCTGGATCGAAGGGCAGGCAGTCTTTTAGAGCTCTTTGGGCATAGTTCCAAATTGCCATCCAGAATGGTTGGATCAGTTCACAACTCCACCAGCAGTACATTAATGTCCCAATTTTGCCACATCCCCTCCAACATTCATTACTCTCCCCTGCTATCATTTTAGCCAAATTCCTAGGTGTGAGGTGGTACCTCAGAGTTGTTTTGATTTGCATTTCTCTAATTATAAGAAATTTAGAACACTTTCTCATGTGCTTATTGATAGTTTTGATTTCTTTAACTGAAAGTTGCTGATTCATGTCCCTTGACCATTTATCAATTGGGGGATGGCTTGATTTTTTATGCAATTGATTTAGCTGCTTGTATATTTGAGTAATTAGACTTCTGTCAGAGTTTTTTTGTTATGAAGATTTTTTCCTAGTTTGTTTTTTCCCGTCTTATTTTGGTTCATTTGTTTTGTTTGTACAAAAACTTTTAATTCAATATAATCAAAATTATTTATTTTACATTTTGTAATTTCTTTTACATTTCTTTTACATTTTGTAATTTCTTTTACATTTTGTAATTTCTTTTACTTCTCTAATTGCTAATGCTAGTGTTTCAATTACAATGTTCAATAATAGAGGTGATAGTGGACATCCTTGTTTCATACCTGATCTTATTGGAAGGCTTCTCAGTTATCCCCATTGCATATGATGCTTGTTGATGGTTTTAGATATATACTGTTTATTATTTTTAGGAAATGCCCTTCTATTCCTATACCATCTAGTGTTTTCAATAGGAATGGATGTTGTATTTTGTCAAATGCTTTTTCAGCATCTCTTGAGATAATCATGTGGTTTTTGTTTGTTAGCTTGTTGATATGGTCAATTATGTGTACGGTTTTCCTAATGTTGAACCATCCTTGCATTCATGGTATAAACCCCACCTGATCATGATAGATAACCCTCATGATCGCTTACTGTAGTCTTTTTGCTCATATTCTATTTAAGATTTATGTATCTATGTTCATTAAGGAGATTGGTCTACAGTTTTCTTTCTCTGATTTTGGTCAGCCTGGCTTTGGAATCAGTACCATATTAATCATAAAAGGAATTTGATAGGACTCTTTCTGTATTGTGTCAAATATTTTGTATAGTATTGCAATTAGTTGTTCTTTGAAGGTTTGATAGAATTCACTTGTGAATCCATCTGGTCCTGGGGATTTTTTCTTCAGAATTTCTTTGATGCCTTGATCAATTTCTTTTTCTGATATGGGATTATTTAAGTACTCTATTTCTTGTACTCTTTTTTTTTTAATTTTAAACCCTTAACTTCTGTGTATTGACTTATAGGTGGAAGATTGGTAAGGGTAGGCAATGGGGGTCAAGTGACTTGCCCAGGGTCACACAGCTGGGAAGTGGCTGAGGCTGGATTTGAACCTAGGACCTCCTGTCTCTAGGCCTGGCTCTCAATCCACTGAGCTACCCAGCTGCCCCTCTTGTACTCTTAATCTGGGCAATTTATGTTTTTGTAAATATTCATCCATCTCACCTAAGTTGCTATATTTATTTCAAATATTTATTGCTATATTTATTGGGCAAAATAGTTTTTAATGATTGCCTTGATTTCTTCTTCATTAAAGGTAAGGTCACCCTTTTCATCTTTGATACTGATAATTTTGTTTTCTTCTTTCCTTTTTTAATTAGATTGACCAGTACTCTTTTAATTTTGTTTTTTTTCCAAAGTACAGGCTTCTAGTCTTATTTATTAATTCAATAGTTCTTTTACTTTCAATTTTATTGATTTCTCCTTTAATTGTTATAATCTCTAATTTGGTCTTCAGCTGGGGATTTTTAATTTGTTCCCTTTCTAGTTTACTAATTTGCATGCCCACTTCATTGATCTTTGCCCTCTCTAATTTTTTAATATATGCTCTCAAGGATATAAATTTCCCCATGAATACTGCCTTAGCTGCATCCCACAGAGTTTGGTAGGATGTCTCATCATTTTCATTCACCTCAATGAAATTTTTGATTATTTCTGTGATTTCTTCTTTAACTAACTGGTTTTGGAGAATCATATTATTTAATTTCCAATTAGTTTTTGATTTGCATGTCCAGGTGCACTTACTAATTATTATTTTTATTGCATTATGATCTGAGGAGGTTACATTTATTATTTCTGCTCTTTTACATTTTTTTGATGTTTTTATGCCCTATTACATGGTCAATCTTTGTGAATGTACTATGTGCAACTGATAAGAAGGTGTATTCCTTTTTGTCCCTATTCATTTTTCTACACATATCTATGAAATCTAATTTTTCTAGGATTTCATTCACCTCTCTTATCTCTTTCTTATTTATTTTTTTGGTTTAATTTATCTAGATCTGAAAGAGGAATATTTAGATCTCCCACTAGTATGGTTTCACTCTCTATTTTCTTCTTGAATTCAGACAGTTTCTCCTTTAGGAATTTGAATGCTATAACATTTGGTGCATACATATTGAGTACTGTTATTTCCTCATTGTCTATATTGCCTTTTATCAGGATGTAATTACCTTCCCTGTCCATTTTAAACAGATGTATTTTTACTTCGGCTTTGTCAGAAATCATGATTGCCCCTCCTGCCTTAATTTTCTTAGTTGAAGCCCAAAAGATTTTGTTCAAGCCCTTTACCTTAAATCTGTGTATGTCTACCTACCTCATATGTGTTTCTTGTAGACAACATATGGTAGGATTTTGGTTTCTAATCCACTCTACTATTTGCTTCTGTTTTATGGGCAAGTTCATTCTATTTACATTCAGAGTTATAATTATCAGTTGTGTATTCTCTCAATATTTTGGTATCCTCTCCTAATTCTACACCTTATTCTTATTCTATTTCTTTTAAAACAGTGATTTGTTTTAAACCAGTCCCCCTTGTCCCCTCCCTTGATTTACTTCCCTTTCCACCCCCTTTCTTATTATTCCCCTCTTTTTTTTTAAGGCCTAATGAATTCCTTCCCCACCCTCTAATCCCCTCCCTTTTTTGACCTCCCCACTTACCTACTCCCTTTGTTTATCCCTTCTGACTTTCTCTACAGTTAGATAGAATTCTATATCCAAATGGATACAGCTACTCTTCCCTCTCAGGATTAATTCCCCTGAGAATAAGGTTTAAATATTACCTCTTAATGTTCTCTTTTCCTTTTTATAATAGTAATTATTCCTTCCCCTTCCCATGCCCTCTTTGTGTGTATAGAATATTCTATTTTTCTTATTCATTCATGTTTCTCTTGGTGCCATCTACTATTCACCTCCCATTTCCCTCCAACTCCTCATATCATTTTAGACCATTTAGTACTCCAATCTCTCCCTATGAATAATTCTTCTAATTACTATAATAGTGAATGCAGTTTTTGAAAATTACACATAACATTTCTCCATATAGGAATAAAAATAATTTGATATTATTGAAGCCCTTAAAGAGGCAAATTTAAAAATAAGAGTTTTCTTTCCTTCCCCTCTGTTTCTCATTTACCTTTCCATGTTTCTCTTGGTTTTTGTGGTTGGATATCAAACTTTCCATTTCATCTTGGGCTTTTCTGTGCAAATACTTGGAAATCTTCTATGTTGTTCAATGTCCATACTTTCCCCTGGAAGTATATAGTCAGTTTTGATGGGTACGTGTTCCTTAGTTGTAGACCCAGTTCTCATGCCTTTCTAAATATCATATTCCAAGCCTTGGGGTCTTTTAGTGTGAAGACTGCCAGATCCTATATGATCCTGATTGGTGCTCCTTGATATCTGAATTGTCTCTTTCTGGCTTCTTGTAAAATTTTTTTCTTTTACTTGGAAGATCTTGAATTTGGCTATTATATTCCTGGGGGGTTGTCTTTTCAGAGTTTAGTGTAGAGGGTGATCTATGGAACATTTCAATGTCTATATTGCCCTCTTGTTGAAGAACTTCAGGGCAGTTTTGTTGGATAATTTCTTTTAGTTTGGAGTCCAAATTTCTATTAATTTCTTGTTTTTCAGGAAGATCAATGATTCTCAAATTGTCTCTTCTAGACCTGTTTTCTTGATCTGCCAATTTCTCAGTGAGATATTTCATGTTTACTTCTATTTTATCAGTCTTTTCACTTTGCTTTATTTGTTCTTGCTGCCTTGAGAGATCATTGGCTTCGACTTATCCAATTCTGGTCTTTAGAGACTGGTTTTCTGCTATAATCTTTTGATTTTCCTTTTCACTTTGGTCCGCTCTGTTTTTCATGGTTTCCTCCAATTTTCTTATCATTTTGTTTGAATTTTGAGTATCTTTCTACAATTGGGAGTTTCTGTCTTTTAACCCGTTAATTTCCTTTTAAGCTATTTCCTACTTCTCTCACCAAATCTCTTCCATCTTTCTCATGATCTCAGATTTGAACTCTTCAAGAGCTTGTGAGTAGTTTTCATTTTTTGGGAAAGGTTTGGATGTGATTACTTGTTTGTTCTCCTCTGCTGTTTTCTCTGTTGTCTGAATTTCTTCTGTGTAAAAGTTTTTGAGTGTTAAAGATTTCTTCTTGATCTTTCTCTTTTGAAGTTCTTATGCCTGGCTTGCCATTACTATAATTTATTTCTCAGTCAGAATTCTTGGTGAAGAAAACAGGCTCTCTGCCTATCCTATCAAGCTGTGGAGCAGCTTTTGTCTGAGTCACAGCTCTGTGCTTCCTCTCACCTTTATCCTCAAGGCCCAGGTCAGTCTGAGCTCTTTAGGCTCTGAGGTGTCAAGTCTAGTTGTTTTCAAGGTCAAGCCATTTGGTGGTCCCCTTGATCGCCACTCTGCTCAAAGCTCCTTTCACAGACTCAGGGTGCTGATTCCACAGTCATGCACCCCTCTGTACTGGGTCCCCACCCAAGGTCCACACCTGTGCTTAATGTCTGTGCCTGAGATCAAAGTCTGTGTTCAAAGTCTGGTTCTTTAGCCTCTTGGAGTCTTAAGTCTTTCTGCTCTCAGCAGCAGCAGGCCCTAGTGATCCCAGGTAACTGTCAAGAATTTAACAAATACCCCAAATTTGCTCTATCTATTGCGCAATGGCTTTGGCACTGTGGGTGGTATAGGGGAAGGGAGGTTGCTCAGCTCACATTTTAGTGAGAGCTATTTCATCCCCTTATAGCATGGAAATGCCTTGACCCCATGTACCTTCAATACTGTGCCCTGTTGTGTGGTCCTTTCATTTGTCTGGATTTTTTTTTTATATTCTCTTGAGGAGTCCTATATGTGTGGGTTAGGAAAGCTGCTTCTACTCTGCTGCCATCTTAAACTGGAAGCAGGAAAATTTTTCATGAAAAGGAAGAAAGAGAAAATGCTGGAAGAAAAAGAATAATGCTAGGAGATGAAATGCCTTGTTTATGCGAGTGTAAAGAGAGCTGTTGCACTATGCTGGATCAAAAGATGTGTGGAAGGTAGTAATGTGTAAAAAGACTAAGAAGTTAGTAGGGAATTGGATTTTTAAAAGATCTGAATGCCAAATAATGTTTTTTTTATTTGATCTTAGAGGCAACAGAGAATCCTTGGAATATGCTGATTAAAAGTGTGACATGGTTGAATCTGCACTTTAGGAAAATCAATTTAGTGACTGAATGGGAGAGGAATTGGAACAAGGAGAAATTTGAAGCAGGCAAGTCCATCAATAGGCTATTTCAATATTCTAATTGTGAGATGATGAGGGCCTCTATCTGTCTGGCAGCACTATCAGAGGAGACTGGAGCATGTATATAAGAGATGCTGCAAGGCAACCGATTGGATATGGGGGTCAGAAGAATGGAGGATGAATCTCAGGTCATTAGTTAAATAATTAAAAATGTTAAATTGAAGCACCTCTAGGGGCAGCTAAGTGGTTCAGTGGATAGAGCCAGGCCTGGAGATGGGACCTGAGTTCAAATTTGATCTCAGACCCGTTCTAGCTGGGTGACCTCATGTGACCCTTATCCCCAGTTTCCTAGCCTTTCCTGCTCTTCTACTTTGGAAATGATACTTGCTTTTGATTCTAAGATGAAAGGAAAGGGTTTAAAAAAACCAAATCTACCATGGTCATATTTTATTACTTTTCTCAAAATTGAAAACAACTTAATAATAATATCAGCTAGCATTCAAATAGCATTTTTTAAGATTTACAAAATACTTAACCAATATAAACTAATTTTATTTTCACAAAACTAAGAGGAAGGAACTATTATTATCCCTGTTTTACAGATGAAGAAAAGTGATTTGCGTAAGTAATAAAGTCAGTAAATGTCTAAGGCTGTGTTGGAACTTGGGTCTTCCTGACACCAGGTCCAGCACTTCTTCACATAATTGAATGAAAAAGATTGAATTGTGATCCTTCTTTTGACCCAGCTTTCATTTTAAATATTATTAATCTTCTCTGGCCCTTAAGCTTCAGATACTAATTACCTCCTCTGGGCAAAGCCCTATTTTCTCCCTAACAATGGCTAACTAAACAGTAGTAGCACCCCTGTCTCACCCCACTATTTTCAGTTAGAAAGCTCCAGTGCCCTTTTTGTACTCCATGGTAATGGCTGACTATCAGCATCAATTAAGACATCACAGTTTGTCTTTTGTTATAGCTAGTAGTGTATATGTCTAATTTCCCCTAATAATTTGTCAGTTCCTTGAGGATAGTTTACTAAATCTGTTTATTGTAATAATGATTCTCCCTATTTCCCTGTACAGAGACTTCTCTCTTATACTTCCCCATAACTTCCTTAACAGAAAATTAATGTGAATCTAAGACTGATATGAATCTCACTCCTCCCAGGCCATTCTATAAATGTAATTCACAAAAATAATCTAATTTAGTAAAATAATTTAAAATAAAATAATTTTTCAAGTAATTTAATAAAAGTAAAAACTATATAAGTAATTCTATAAATATAATTATATTACAATAGAGCTGCAAAAAACCTTCTATGGGAATACAGTAAGATTCATTTTCAGTAGGGGGGGCTATGGTGGAAGTGATATTTAAATTTAACCTTGAAGAGTGTGTAGTATTTTGACAGGGCGAAAATGAGAATGAGGTGAGGAGAACATTTGACATGTAGGGATTATGAGTATCAAGGCTTCTGGGAATGATGTCTTGAAATAATTTCTGAGTGAGCAATCCAGGGGAAATAATGAGATTCTAATGAGGAAAAGTTGTACTGAAATTACTTATTCAGATAATGCATTCCATTCATTTAAGAACTTTATATCTTATGATGGTCATAGGCAAGACCAGCAAGAAGGTGAATTGGAGACCTAGACAAATAAAAATTAGTTGAAAGGAAAAGTACTTGAGGATCTACACAAAATAATATTTTGTAGGGGGATATGGGTAATGTGGTTCATATAATCAAACATTTAGAACTGGAAACCATTTAAAAATCTTCTAGTACAACTCCCTCAATTAATAGATAAGGAAACTGAGCTTCAGAAAAACATCACATAATATATGAAATAAGTGATAGGGCCAAATTCAAATACACATCCTTTGATTTCAATGATAGTACTCATTCAATTGTCTCATATTTCTCCCCTACATTAGGAAAAAATTCAAGTTTGTGAAGGTCAGTCAGAGAGAAGAAAAACTCTTCTTTTCTTTAGCCCCTGGACAAAACTAGGAACAATGAGTGGTACAAAGAAATATAGAGATGCAATTTTTAAATATAAAGAATATCTAGTTTCATATAGAAGAATTTTATTTAAAGCTAGACTTCCTGAAAAGTAAAAATAGTCTCTCTCTTGAAATAATGTGTGTTCTCTGTTGATGGAGGTCTTCCAGAAGGAATTGTATGATCACTCATTAAGACTATTATAGAAGGAATTCCTACTTATTCCCAAGTTATTCTAAATGGCTTCAGAGGTGTCTTCCTACTCTAATATTTTGTGATTCTGGATATACAATTGTTTTCCTTCATATATTTAGAGGAATGTATTATTTCTATTGGGGGTAAACATAGCACTTCAGAAAACCCTATCATTACTACTCAGAACATATAATAATTGTCAATGTGGTATAAAACAACAAATCATTTGGGAATTTCTTTCTTATAAAACAAGCATAAAAAATAGAAGGAATCAAATATATATTCCTAGCCAATTATTTTGGGGTTTATGTGGCTAATGACTTTATGAATAAACATTTTTAAATATTGGTTTTCAACCTAGATAAATGTACTAATGACATTCCAAATGGATCCTGGATGATATAACAATATCTTTAACAACTTCTCATTATTTCAAGGAATTAATGCTAAGAAAAAAATATATATATATGCATATATATATATATATATATTTCTTTAAATTAGTATGAGCTATTTTATTAGGGACACAGAATTGGTACGAATTATCACTTCTTAAAATTCGTGACCCAAAACTGTTGCTGTATTTTGCTGTGAGATTGACACCTAACATCACGAGGGGGAAATATTCTTTTTTTAAGACCTGTTAATTTAACTTATGTAAATTAATTGGCTGAAGGATGAAGTAAGTTTGCAGAATCCTACCATTTGGATTCCTTTATTAACTGAAAAGTCAGGTGTTGAAATACTTTTAAAGCTCTGTTAGTCTGTTCTCTGTTGGTGTAATGTGGGCAGATTCTCACTTGTTAATTATATTGAGTGCAAAGAAGGAAAAATGCAGATAAAAACTAAGTTGGTAAAAAGAAAATACTCCATCAGGACTTTTTTGTGTAGAAGAATATATCCACAATGAAATATAAAATATGGTGCTATAGAACCTTCTCACTCTCTGTCATAGGCTCATGGTTGGATACTATTATGAAAGAACAGCCTTTCATATTTTTCTCCCTAAAGCAGCTTTCCCCATTGTATAAAATATCAGTTTATAAATTCCTCAGCACTGAGGATTATGTAAGTTTCCCACGTAAGCCTCCTCTTTACCTTCCAAAAGAAATTCAAATTCTTTAGCCCAGACAACAAGTCACTTAACAGTCCAAATCCAAACAATGTAATTTCCAATTAGAAACTACCACCATGCTCAGTCTCACCATCATAATCTATAATTTTGTTTAACTAGACTTCTTGAGTAGGGAATTCATTTTCCTTCTACCCCTCTTCTATGGATGATTGAAATCCCCCTTATCCTTCACAGTTTAGTCCAAATATGACCTCTTTTGTGAATCTTTCATTGAACATTCCTTAATTTGATCTTCTTTGGAACTAACTAAGCTTTCAATTCCCCTACACAGTAGATTTTGTTGTTGTTGTTGTTGTTTTTTGGTAGGTAGAGAATTAGATTGAGGTGAGGAGAGCTTTTGAACTATAAGGAATGTGAATGCCAATATTTCTGGGAGTTATATTCTATTTAGCAGTAAAGCTTTGTATATTATTTATATTCTCTATCATCCAAACCAGAGTCAGTGCTACAGTGGCACAATCTGCGATTAATGTAGGATAAGAAATTTCCTACAGAAAAGGATCACTGATATTACTAATAATCTTCTAAGGAAGAGGGTAGGATGGAATCACAAGGTAAGACCAATCAAGTAATAAGATGAGTAGGAATAGAAGTTAACTGCCTTTAGGGAGCAGCTCTATTCAAATACCACCTTTCAAATCTCTTACTCAGAAAGAGGGCAAAAGATCAAAGTTAACAAATCTGATCTCAGGGTTAGCCTAAGAGTGGCAGACAGAAACCAGTATCTATCCCTAATCCTGATACTAGTTTCTGGGAGACAAACCCCTGGTGTGGACAAGAGGGATCCTTCTTTAAAACATAACTGACCTAGGGAAAAGCACAATATATCTGACTTATATGGAAAGTTCCTCACTGGAGAGAGAAAGAGAAAGAGAGAGACAGAAGAAAAAGGCAGAGAGACAGAGTGATAGAGAATGAGAGATACACAGAATAGAGACAGACAGAGACAGTGATGCGTACATACACATAAGCAAGCATTTATTCAGCATTTATGAATGTTTCCTGAGGCCCAAGAGTTTTCAGTAATCTTTCTGTATAATAGCTCTTAAAGGAGCTTAAGGGGGGGGGGAATTAGAGTTGAAAAAGAGCACATTTACCTTCTCTTGAAATTCCACTTTCCTAAGTTTCTAAAAGAGCCCTGCTAATGTAAACTGTAGGCAGGTGATCTAGGGCCAAAGTTGCATACAGTCCTTGCTTAGCTATTTTTGAAGAGTCATAAGACAAGGGTCCTCTGTGCTAGAAAGTCCCTGGGTACTCCTGAAAAGTCATATATTTCAATGGTCTGCCTGAAAGCTGGCAGAACGGTCAGTCAGGAAGTTCTAGACCTTCCTCAACACTAATTCTGGGCCCCTGTTTCCTTCTAAATTAGGTCTTTGTGCAAAATAGTATTTTAAAATGGAAACTCAGCTCAAGGTAGTTTTTAAGAAGTCTTTGATTTTTAGCAGTAATATTCTTTGAGATTCAGGATTTATTTGACCACCTCAACTCAGTCTCAATTTTATCAAGTCTTTAAATGGCCCTTCTTCTGTGATATTATATGAGTTAGTCCCCTTTGCTTCCAGTTTCCTCCTTTATAAAGTGATAGATTTGTACTAGATTTTTTAATAAAACCCATTTGAGCTCTAACATGATACTTTGAGTTTGGAAAATATCTAAAACCCTCTTTCAGTGTAGTCCACCAAAATACCATGAATGCAAGGATGGTTCAACATTAGGAAAACCATCCACATAATTGACCATATCAATAGTCTAACAAACAAAAATCACATGATTATCTTAGATGCTGAAAAAGCCTTTGATAAAATACAGCATCTATTCCTATTGAAAACACTGAAAAGTATAGGAATAGAAGGACCCTTCCTAAAAATAATAAACAATATATACCTAAAACCATCAACAAACATCATATGCAATGGGGATAAATTAGAAGCCTTCCCAATAAGATCAGGAGTAAAACAAAGATGCCCATTATCACCTCTATTATTCAACATAGTACTAGAAACACTAGCAATAGCAATTAGAGAAGAAAAAGAAATTGAAGGTATCAAAATAGGCAATGAGGAGACTAAACTATCACTCTTTGCAGATGATATGATGGTATACTTAAAAAATCCTAGAGAATCAACTAAGAGGCTGGTAGAAATAATCAACAACTTTAGCAAAGTGGCAGGATACAAAATAAATGCACATAAATCATGAGCATTTCTATACATTTCCAACACATTAAAGCAGCAAGAGAAAGAAAAATAAACACCATTTAAAATCACCCTAGACAATATAAAATACTTGGGAATCTATCTACCAAAACAAACACGGCAATTATACGAAAACAACTACAAAACACTTTCCAAACAAATACAACTGGATCTAAACAATTGGAAAGCCATTGATTGCTCATGGATAAGACGAGCTAACATAATAAAAATGATCATTCTAACCAAATTAATTTACCTATTAGCACCATACCTATCAAATTACCCAAAAACTTCTTTACTGAATTAGGAAAAATTATAACAAATTTCATTTGGAATAACAAAAGATCAAGAATATCAAGGGAAATAATGAAAAAAATGTGAAGGAAGGGGGCCTAGCAGTACCAGATATTAAACTAAACTATAAAGCAGCAGTCATCAAAACAATATGGTACTGGCTAAGAGACAGAAGGGAGGATCAGTGGAAAAGACATGGCCAAGTTTAAAAGGAAATGGATATCATTTTTAAGTGAGAAATCTTTGTATTGTGCTTTTCCTTGGCTAACACAGTGTGTCACTGATTGTGAACTATATATTTTAAAAAATTTAAACTTTTATTTTGTTTTTCTTTGTATGTATGATAGAGTATTTGAGTTTTCTTTTTTCCTCTCATTTTTTGTGCTTGAAGCATGTTACCAGTATTAATGAATTTTTTTTTTTATTTTTGCACTAGGATAAGTTTAAAATGTTCATTAGCCCTAATGTCAGTGCATACCCCAAAACTTTTAGACAATGGAAAATTGTCATTGATTGTTAAATATTATGGGACTTTGATTAATGATTGTGTCTGATTCCAAGACAATGGATTACAAAAGAGGCAATACACAGTGCCAAGGAGCACAAAGTCAACCTGCACAGTGCCTAGCAGCACAAGGTCAAGGAGACCAACTAATCCCGGTGGGATTGATGAGATTCTTTGCCAAGACAGGGTTCTTAAACTTATTTTGGGGTTTGAGTAAGTGGGTATTTGCAAAGTCAGACACAGGATTCCCTCATGCTAGATCCAGACTTTTACCAAGTACCACAGTTTGGTTGCCATTTTGGCTCCCCTATCCCTGAGAGCAAAGGTAAAATAAGACCATGGAATCATATTTCCTTTCTGCTTCAAAATATAGTCCTTTTTTTCTCTCTTTATACTATGGCAATTTTCGGTAATCCTGGCTGCTGATTGAGTAAGTGCAAAATTGCTATTACAGGCTTGTGGGACATAAATCACTTTAATTGAGCCCTGATTCTAGGACCTGTCATAGGTTTATTCTTCCTTACTTAGAATTGTTACACATGAGACTTTAATATTTTATGTTTCATCCAGAAGTTACTTTTTCTTTTCTATTTGGTTTTTTTAATGTTTTTTTTATTTTATTTTGACAATTGATTCATATACCTAATAACTCAGCCATGTATCCCAGGGTTATGCATGTGTTGGTCAACCCCTCCTTAGGAGGGATTGTATTATTGTCATAGAATTCTAGATTTATAAAACTTTTTCTTGTTTGAAAGTAATTTTAGGATAAAAAATTTGCTACCTACCCAAATCAAGAAAGTGAACTGGTTGGAGAAGGTGTCATAAAGAAAACTGCAGAAACCACACACTGCACCAAAAGATCCAGAATAAACTTTGGGATGTAATAAATTGAACTGTGGTAGGTTGAATGCATTTATTTTGAATGTACACTATTATGCTAAAGGGGATTGCCCCCAATTGGCTTTTTGTCAATGAGCCAAGCAATCATTAGTTTTGTTCTCTTTCTCTTTTATTTCCCTCTTATCCCCAAATTATTGTAATTTCCCCTTAGAAAGTGCAATATTATATGTACCTCTAGTTAAAGATCTTTAGAAGTATAAGTTGGCTATATGTACTGATTCGTTGGAGAAACGAGGCATATAAATCTGGGAGATTTCCACATACCTGTTTCTGAATTGAATCATGGGGGGGATGGTTTAATTAAAATTTTGCTCCCCAGGACTCTCTTTCCCAGCTTCCTATATTCCTTCTCACATAAAGTGCTAAGGATATATTTTGAGTGTAGCTCCTCCCTCTTTCTCTTTTCTCCTTGGAACATGGCTGTGGAGGTTGGGTGAGTGCCAGGCAGGAGAATTTTTCTTACATGGCATTTACTCAAGCTTTTACTTTTGTTCTTGTATTTCTTCTACTTCGAGTGATTACTAATAAATCTTATAAAATATAATAGTTGGAGTTATTGGATAGTATTTTAATCTTACAACCTGAACACCATAATACTAAGGATACAATACAATAATATTGCCTAGAATTTTTGAACACACATAAAAAACAATGAGCTAATTAAAGAATCCCCAGATTACCTCCAGAAAAGGAATCAAGCAAGCAAACAAACAAGCATACTTCTTGCTTTAAACAATGGCAAGCAGATTTTTTCAAAACATCAGGAAAAAGACCTTGTGATATAAATGAAAGGAAATTCAAATAAGACAAGACTCTTCAGCACCTAGTAGAATCTACAAAAGGAAATGGAATATATTTCGTATATCAAAGGAGCTAAAGATAAAACAAAAGATGATGTATCTTTCAAATAAAAAGTGCTCAGCATGTTAATGACCTAATATTAAAAAAAGCATTTATTAAGCACTTATTTTGTGTCAAGCAAAATTTGAGAGATGTATGGTCTCAGTAAACTGAGAAGCAAAATAGGAGGTGTATTTAAGGGAAGATTCTGTTGGTGGTTCTAGACAAGAGTCCCAGTATTTTTTTTAAAAAATAGAAAAATCCCATGGTCTCAAAACTAGAAAAATATAACCAACCCACTCTTCAACAAGTATAACCTACTCTAGTGTTTCAGCAGATTGAAACAGAATTCTGTTATAGTTTTTGTCTTTAAGTAGTTTGTATCCTGTGTCTTGCATATATTCTAAACTATGAAAACAGACTATTATACTTGCAATATTTATATAACAGTTTTAAGATTAAAGGATATTATTATATGATATTGATAACTATTTAAATAAAATTTGAAGATATGATATGAAAATGAAATTTTAAGATATATTAAAATTATAAGTAATTCACCAACTAACATATTGTGGATTATATTATTACTTTTTGTAAGGACCATCAGGAATATTAAGAGGACAAATGATAATCCTATAACCATATGACCAAATTTGAATTCAGATAGCTATTTTTCATAAATATTATCATCAAAAACTTGGTATATCTACTTAAATATTGAATATACTTGATTTTAGTAGTGTAAATTGTAAATTGTGAAGGGAAGTTAAATGGTAACTCCAAGTAAAGTGTAAGAAGTAAATGTACAAGAAATAAATGTAAAGAGAAATAAACTATAAAAAAGCATGTAGGTGGAGGGCAGTGAATTGGGAAGCAAAGCCTAGAGATGGGAGGTCCTGGGTTCAAATCTGGCCTCAGACACTTCCTAGCTGTGTGATCCTGGGCAAGTCACTTAACCCCCATTGTCTAGCCCTTTACCACTCTTCTGCCTTGAAGTCAATATATAATACTGATTCTAGGGCAGAAGGTAAAGGTTTTAAAAATAGCAAGTAGGTGGCTCAGTGGATAAAGAACCAGACCTAGAGAATAGAGGTCCTGGGTTCCAATTTGGCTTCAGACAATTCCTAGCTATGTGATCCTGGACAAGTCAGTTAATTCCTACTGCCTCACTCTTACATATGTTTTTCTTCCGCATTTCTGCTCGCACAATTCTTTCTCATAAATCCCTCAGAACTGTCCTGGATCGTTGCATTGCTGCTGGTAGAGAAGTCTATTACATTTGATTATATCATAATGTATCCGTCTCTGTGTACAATGTTCTGGTTCTGCTCCTTTCATTCTGCATCAATTCCTGGAGGTCTTTACAATTCACATTGTTAAGATAGTTTTTTTTTATTAATTTCTCCTTTTTTATATTTAAGAGGAAAAGGAGCAATAATATTTTTCAGTAAGAGATCCCCTGCTGTACTACTTGGCAGTTGGTGACAGGAGGGTGTGGCTGAGTGTGGTTTTGTAAGTTGCAGACCATTGGAAAGAGTTTTTTGTCTCTGGGACCCCTGGAGAGAGGAGTGTGTGTGGCTTGCTCTCTCTGGGTCTGTGAGGAGACTGAGAAATGGATTTAAGGCTTAAATAGCCTTATTGATTATTAATAATTTGGGTAGACAGGAAGAAAGATAGTGATTATATTATCAGATAGAGAGAGTAGTGAGAGTAGGCAAGGGCTTTGTCCTAGCAAAAGTTATTGCCCTCTGAAGAAGAAAGATATAGGGATTTCTAGAGAAAAATTTATTTAGGATTGGGATCTTGGGTATAGTTATAATCTGTTATAAGATTACTTTCACTTTCCTCCTTCCTATTTTCTATCTATATTTCCTAATAATAAACTAAGTGTTTTGTATTTAATAAACTGCTCAATGGCTTTTGATCAAACTTCTGGCCCCCCAAAACTTAACCTCTAACACATTGAAATCCTCCAGTTAATCATTTCTTTCAGCACAATAGTATTCCATCATCATCAGATGCCACAATTTGTTCAGTCATTCCTCAATCAAAGGACATTCTCTCATTTTCCAATTATTTGCCACCACAAAGAGCATGGCTATAAATATTTTTGTGCAAGTCTTTTTCCTTATTATCTCTTTGGGGTACAAACCCAGCAGTGGTATGGCTGGATCAAAGGGCAAGCATTAATTTAAAGTCCTTTGGGCATAATTTCATATTGCCATCCAGGTCCAGAATGGTTAGACCAATTTACAACTCTACCAGCAATATGTTAATGCCCCAATTTTGTCACAGTTTCCTTTGCTATCATATTGGCCAGGCTGCTACGTGTAAGGGCATTCCTCAGAGTTATTTTTATTTGCATTTCTCTAATCAGAAGGGATTTAGAACACTTTTCAATGTGTTTATTGATAGTTTTGATTTCTTCATGTGAAAACTGCCTATTCATGTCCTTTTGACCATTTGGCGATTGAGGAATGGATTGAATTTTTCTAAATTTGACTTAGTTCATTATATATTTGGGAAAGTAAACCTTTGCTTTCCTTCTAATTTTGGTTGCATCGGGTTTTTTGTACAAAATCTTTTAAATTTGATATAATCAAAGTCATTCATTTTACATTTTGTAATGTTCCCTATCTCTTACTTGGTCTTAAATTACTAACTGGAAGGTAAGTAAACATTAGCTCAATAACCTCTTTTTAGAGTAAAGGCATGGTAGAGGAATAAAACAGAGCAAATTTATTCAAGTTGTGAGAGAGCCCTTAGGATCTGAATCAAGATGTCCAAAAATGATCAAAGTTACATAATTATTAAAGAGCACTTAAACTAGATGTCAAGAAGACCTGTGTTCAAAATCTGGTCTAATATACTCATTGTATGACCCTGGGCTGGTCATTTAACCTCTGTCTGCTTCATTTTCCTCATCTACAAAATGGGGATAATAATACCTACTTCCTAGGGTTATTGTGAGGATCAAATGAGGTAATTTTTTAGAGAATTTAGCAAAGTGCCTGACCCATTGAGAATATTTAATAAATGTTTATTTCCTTCCTTCCCTCCTTCCTTCATTCTTTCCTTCCTTCTCTCTCTCCTTCTGTCCCTCCTAACATCACTTCTTTCCTCCTTTCTCCCTTCTTAAATCACTTCATCTCTCTATTTAGATTTTTTTCACTCCAGAATATGTCAGTACAATTTTTAATAATTTTTTTCTGATATTTTGTTGTCCATGTTCTTTTCCTACCTTCTACCCATCCTTCTACTCTAAGATGGCAGGTGATATGATATAGCTTGTACATATGCTTTCGTACAATATATATTTTCATGTTTGGTATATTCTGAAAGATTACTGCTTACAATAGAGAAAATTTCAGGAAGAAATAAAGGGAAGAATGGCATGCTTCAATCTATATGCCAACTTTGTTCCTTCTGTGGTGGTAGATAGCATTTATCCTGATAAATTCCTTGGAATTGTCAGGGATATTTGCCTTGCTGATAATAGTTGTCATTCACGGTGGGTCATAGTACTTTATTAATATTCATTTTTAACCTGTTTACATACTTTATGCCCCTACTTTTCCCTTAAGCCCCACTCTCCCCCCACCCATGGCCAATGCACATTTCCACTGGTTGTAACATGTGTCCTTGTTCAGGGTCTATTTCCAAATTGTTGTTACTTGCATTGGTGTGGTCGTTTTGAGTCTACATCCCCAATCATGTCAGCCTCAACCCATGCATTCAAGCAATTGTTTATCTTATATGTTTCCTCTCCTGCAGTCCTTCCTTTGAACGTGGGTAGCATCTTTACCATAAATCCCTCAGAGCTGTCTTGTGTCATTGCATTGCTGCTGGTACAGAGGTCCATTACATTCAATTTTACCATAGTATATCAGTCTCTGTGTACAATGTTCTTCTGGCTCTGCTCCTTTCGCTCTGCATCACTTCCTGGAGGTCTCTCCAATTTGCTTGGAATTCCTCCAGTTTATTATTCCTTTGAGCACAATAGTATTCCATCACCCGCATATACCACAATTTGTTCAGCCATTCCCCAATTGAAGGACACACCCTCCTTTTCCAGTTTTTTGCCACCACAAAAAGCACAGCTATAAATATTTTCCTACAAGTCCGTTTATCTCTGATCTCTTTGGGGTACAAACCCAACAATGGTATGGCTGGATCAAAGGGCAGGCATTCTTTTATAGCCCTTTGAGCATAGTTCCAATTTGCCAGCCAGAATGGTTGGATTAGTTCACAACTCCACTAGCAATGCATTAATGTCCCGATTTTGCCACATCCCCTCCAACATTCATTACTCTCCCCTTCTTTCACTTTAGTCAATCTGCTAGGTGTGAGGTGATACCTCAGAGTTGTTTTGATTTGCATTTCTCTAATTATTAGAGATTTAGAACACTTTCTCATGTGCTTATTGATACTTTTGATTTCTTTACCTGAAAATTGCCAATTCATATCTCTTGCCCATTTATCAATTGGGGAATGGCTTGATTTTTTATACAATTGATTTAACTCCTTGTTTATTTGAGTGATTAGACCCCTGTCAGAGTTTTTTGTTATAAAGATTTTTTCCCAATTTGTTGTTTCCCTTCTGATTTTGACTACATTGTTTTTGTTTGTACAAAAGCTTTTTAGCTTAATATAATCAAAACCATTTAATTTACATTTTGTAATTTTCTCTAACTGTTGCTTGGTTTTAAAATCTTTCCTTTCCCAGAGATCTGACAAGTATACTATTTTGTGTTCACTTAACTTATTTATAGTTTCCCTCTTTATATTCAAGTCATTCACCCATTCTGAATTTATCTTGGTGTAGGGTGTGAGATGTTGATCTAAACCTAATCTCTCCCATATTGTTTTCCAAATTTCCCAGCAGTTTTTGTCAAATAGTGGATTCATGTCCCAAAAGTTGGGCTCTTTGGGTTTATCATACACTGTCTTGCTGATGTCATTAACCCTGAGTCTATTCCACTGATCGTCCCTTCTATCTCTTAGCCAGTACCATATTGTTTTAATGACTGCTGCTTTATATTATAATTTAATATCTGGTACTGCTAGGCCCCCTTCCTTCACATTTTTTTTCATTATTTCCCTTGATATTCTTGATCTTTTGTTATTCCAAATGAAATTTGTTATAGTTTTTCCTAATTCAGTAAAGAAGTTTTTGGGTAATTTGATAGGTATGGCGCTAAATAGGTAAATTAATTTGGGCAGGATGTTCATTTTTATTATGTTAGCTCGACCTACCCATGGACAATTAATGGCTTTCCAATTGTTGAGGTCCAGTTTATTTCTTTGGAAAGTGTTTTGTAGTTGTTTTCGTATAATAGCTGTGTTTGTTTTGTTAGATTGATTCCCAAGTATTTTATATTGTCTAGGGTGATTTTAAATGGTGTTTCTCTTTCTTTCTCTTGCTGCTCTAATGTGTTGGAAATGTATAGAAATGCTGATGATTTATATGCATTTATTTTGTATCCTGCCACTTTGCTAAAGTTGTTGATTATTT
>NC_058130.1:117544835-117567245 GCF_016433145.1 Gracilinanus agilis | reverse complement strand
TATATATATATATGTATGTATATATGGCATATTGTACCCAAAAGATCAGTAGCTTCTTTGGAGAATAACTGAGCTAAAGATAAAGTGTTACATTTCAATAAAAAACGTTAAAAAGAAAAAACTTTCATTTAGAAAGGCATAATCTAATGGCCCTCTGCAAAGAATTCCAGGTGGTTAAACTTATGGTATTGAAAATGGCCAATCCAAGAATATTCCCTGGCTCAGGATCTACTGCATTGTCATTTAATTGTGCATTAATTAAAATTTCATTTACTTTAAGCTTTTCCTGACCAATGTTCAGTTTTTTTGAGACAAGCAAGCCAGTGTTAGAGAAGAACTGGCCTCAGTAAAATTGTCTTTGTTATCTTCATCATTATGGCTAGTTAAAAAATGGCTTCATTTTTAGACATGTTGTGGATGAATCCGTGTATGGTACAAGAAATATTGATCATGTTCTATGCTGTGTAGTCTCTTCAATCAGCAATTTGTACTTATTTTCTCAGACTTCTACCTTCATCATTTTCCTTAGAAGCCATTGAGAAAAAAACATCCCAAGGAGTCTTTTTTTTTAAAAACAAACATGTAAACAAAACCCTTGCAAGTTACATAAGCTCCCAAGCTGGAGAGGAATCCTTTGACAAAGACTGTAGTAAAAAGGACATAGATTTGGAATCAAGGGAGGCTGGATCTGATTTCCAACTTTCCTCTTTATTATCATATTGAAAAAAACAAAACATTTAACTTCTCTGGAATTTAGTTTCCTTATGGGTAAAAAGAGAGGACTAGACTAAGAATTTTTAACTTCAGAATCATAAATTTGTTTTAAAATATTTTTATAATTGCATTTAATATATGTTTTCTTTGTAATCCTATATATTTTAGGCTAAGCATTTACAATATTACTCTGAGGAGGCCATAGTCTTCACAAGGCTGTCAGAAGTGCTAAGGACACAAAAAAGATGAAGAACCCCTAGATAAGATAATCTCTAAAACCTCTCTTCTAGCTTGAAATCTATGAGACTATGATTTCTTTTCATTTCTTTTCAAAATTATCTGTTAAAGATTCTTTCCTATAGGTCTTGATCAATGACACATGTTAAAGCCAGTGGAATTGCTTGTTGGCTATGGGAGAGGGTGGGAGGAGGGGAAGGAAAGAAAATGAATCATGGAATCATGGAAAAATATTCTAAATTAATTAAATAAACATAAAAAAAAGATTCTTCCCTTAACGCCCTTCTGTGTCCCTAAGACCCAATTATTCAACTTATTCATTCAAAAGCATGTAATCATAATAATAGCTAGCGTTTATATAGGGCATAAGGAACTATGTTAAGTGCTTTACAAATATTATCGCACTTGATCCTCACAATGACTATGACAGGTAGATGCTATACTTATTCCTATTTTACACATGAGGAAACAGAGGCAGACAGCTGTTAAGTGATTTGCCTAGGATCACACAGATAATGAATGTCTGATACTAAATTTGAGCTCAGGTATTTCTGACTGTGTCTCAGTTCTCTATCCAGCGTGTCACTTAAAAATGCCCAATTTAATTTTATTTAAATGAACAAAATTTTAATTTTATTAAGACCCAAGTCTAGCTCTAGAATCTGAGAGCCAAGTTATAGAGGGCCTTAAGTACCAGAGGAGTTTGCATTTTATCTCAGAGGCTTTAGGGAGCCATTGTACCTTTCTAAGTGGATAGTGACATGATCAGATTTATGCCTTAGGTATATCATTTGTATGCCCATATGGGAGAGAATTTGGATAGGACGAGGCTTCTGGTTTTTTTGGCTTCTTTCAAGTCCCAGTTAAAATCACACCTTCTACTGGAAAACTCTCCTTATCCTTTTTCATTCGGATTATGTTAATCATGTCCAATTTACCCTGTATATAGCTTGGTTATACATATCTGCTTGCATGTTATCTCCCTCATTACTTTGTGAGCTCCTTGATTTTTAACTTTCTTCATGTCCCCAGTCCTTAGCACAGTGCCTGGAACATGGTAGAAACTTAACAAATGTTTACTGCTTGTTATTATTACACCATTTAAAATTATGAAATGAGCTCTGTTAAGCCTTTCCTCAGTTTTTGAGACTTAGCATTATTTTTCCAAGTCCAGAAAATGGGGAGAATGAAATTCTGTCTTTCACTATTTAGATTTAAGTCTGATCGCTAAAGCTTTTATGATTTAATATTCTTTCCTCTGGAACTCCTAACTGCTTCCCATCTCACACAAACACACACACCCACACACCCACACACCCATCCACCTGTTTTCATGTAGGATAACACTGGCAAGAAGACACTTATATTATAGATAAACTCAATCCTTTCAAACAATCCCCCATAAGGTTTGCATCTCATTTGTGCATATTAGAGAAGGTGTAAAATCTTGCTGAAGAGAGGCAGATTGGAAAAATGTCATCTTCTCTTAACACAGTCACTATTCTAGTTCAACCTTTCACTATAGTAGCTTCCTAATTGATTTCCCAAGTTCTTGTCTCTCATCTCCTACTCATTCCCCATAAAGCTTCTTTTATTTTTTAACCTCAACTTTTTTTTTCAATTACACGTAGAAATAATTTTTGACAATTGCTATCCCACATTTTGAGATTCAGATTTTCTCCCTCTCACCCACCCCCTTTCTCCAAGGCAGTAAATAATATGACATAGTCTATACCAATGCTGTAATGCAATATGTATTTCCATATACCTCATGCCATGAAAGAGGATATATCACATATATAATTTTTAAAATTCATGAAGGAAATAAAGTGAAAAATGGTGTGCTTTGATTTGGAATCAAAATCCAACAGTTCCTTCTTTGGCTGTGCATAGTATTTCCCATCATGAGTCCTCTCCATATAGCTTTTTAAAAATATTTATTTTATTAAAAGAATTTCTTTCCAGGTTCTCATTCCTTATCTCTCTTCCCCACATCACTGAAGGCATCATCCAGCAAACAGATATGGAAAAAGAGAAAGAGAGAGGGAGAGGAGAGCAGAGCAGAGCAGAGCAGAGAGATTATGTTTTTCACGTTTCCATGTTTCATTTCATTCTTTGAAAGTCCAAAGACTAAAATTTGCAAGTTATTCTTCAAAATAAAAAAATAAAATTTGTAGCTGCATATAATGTTCTCTTGTTCCACTCATTTTAGTCTTTTAAATTTAAAAAAAATTAAATTTTAAATTAAAAAAATTAATCTGCTCATCATTTCTTATAGTATTCCATCACAATCCTATATGATGATTTGTTTAGCTATTTTTCACAGCTCCTCAATTTCCTGTTCTTTGCCACCACAAAGAGAACTGCTATACATATTTTGGAACATCTAGGTTCTTCTCCTTTTTCCCTGTTCTTCTTGGGAAATAATCCAAGCAATAGCTTTGCCAGGTGGACCAGTATATACAGTTTTATAGCTCTGTGGAAAGTAATTCCAAATTGCTCTCCAAAATGGTTGGATCAATTCATAGTTACACCAACGATTTATGAGTGTTCCTACTTTCCCATATCTCCTCCAACATTTCTCATTTTGCCCTTTTGTCATTTTTACCAATCTAATGAGTGTGAAATGAAACCTCAGAATTGTTTTGGTTCATATTTCCCTAATTAGTAGTGATTTAGAATATTTTTTCAAACTTATATATGGCTTTGATTTCTTCCTCCAAAAACTTCATATCTTTTGCCCATTTATCAACTGGAGGATTCATAAAATTTCTTAATCTTCCTAGGATAGTCCCATGTCATTCCCTTGCACAAAAATCTTCAGGGGACCCCTCCTACTTCTTAAGTAAAAATAAATACTCCTCAGCCTGGCATCTAAAGCCCTCTATGATCTACTCCTGGGGCAGTTAGGTAGCACAGTGATTGGCAAGCTGGTTGTGGAGTCAGGGAAATTTGTCTTTCTGAGTTCAAATTCAGTCTCAGACAATTACTAGCTGTGTGACCCTGGGTAAGTCACTTAACCCTGTTTGCCTCTGTTTCCTCATCTGGAAAAATGAGCTAGAGAAGGAAATGGCAAACTATTCCTGTCTTTGCTAAGAAAACTCCAAAAAGGGTCACAAAGAGTTGGACATGACTGAGAAACAACTGAACAACACGATCCTTCCTACATTTCCAGGCTTATTTCACATTACTCTAAATAAACTAAATTTCTGACAAACTGAGCTATCAGCTGTTCCCTAAACTTGATATTTCATAATCCATCTCTGTGCCTCCATGCCTGGAATTTACTCCCTTCGCTATCTCTTAGAATCCTTATTTCTTATTCAACACCTCCTTCTCCCATAGTTGTTAGTGCTCTCTCTTTCCTCAAATTACTTTATTTTTCCTTATCTGTGTATAAGCTCTTCTCCCTCTTGCCCCCAAAATAAGGTCTTTTAGATCATGAACTGTTTTTTTTTTCTTTTGGTCCCTAGTGTCTTTTTTTTTTTTTTTTTTATCCTGGGACTCCATTCTAGAAGCATAGGGCCACAACCAGTAGGCAATGGGACACACCCTAGTGTCTAGTAAAGTGCATTTCAGGTGAAAACCTAAATGGTGCTTAAGTTGACTGTTCAGGTACATCTTTCATACTTTTTAAGGTGAAATCTAATATACGAGGTCGTTCATTCTTATACATAACAGATGAAAGAAACATCCTCGTGCTGCCTCATACAGCATCTACCAAAATCGTCTTTGGTTTACCCTGATGGCATAAATCCAGAAGGACATAGAAAAGCAGCAACATGTGGCAGATACAATACTGATTTAGGTGAGAGGTGCCTCGGGTTTGAGTCCTGGCTTTCCAACTAGCTAGTTTTATGACCTCTCCAGTCCTCAGTTTACTCAACTGAAAAATGAGAATGGAATAGATGTTCTCTGACTTCTCTTCCATGACTGATAATTTATGACAACTACAAAGTTTTCACTCCTCTCCTCCATCTCCCTTTCAACCCCCCCCCCTCAGCCCCATCAGGAAAAGAGCTCTCTGGGATAGGTCCTGGTTTGTCACAGAAAAACAAACTGTCTCTCTCACTGTGCCGATCTCTTTAGCCTCTATTCCATGAAGAAGAGACTAAAGCATCCTTCTATAATATCTGAGAGATGTGCACATACCAGAATCATTCTCAATGTTTTTCATCCTAGATTACTGTCTTTGGCTGCATTTATTGTACATTTTTTCAGGGCTGGTTTATGACATGACATTTTATTTTAGTTAATATAACTATAAATGATAGTGCAATTATATTTATTTTGTCTGATATTAGCAATATAAATTGTTTTTCAAAAAGTTTTCATGTAGTCCATATGATGGTCATGGGGGGAGGAGGGTTAATACCAAAGGAACCAAGTTCATTTTTAAAAAATCTAAGATGTGAATTTAAAATAGGAGTGACATTTGGAATCTTGCTACACTGGCAAAATGTTAATCCATGAGTATTTTTGGACAGCTGAGAGAGGGACATTGTTCATGCCCTTTACCCCTTTGCAGTTCTGAGACTGAAACTAAGAAGTTGCTTTGTTGGAAAACTCACAGTTTTACTCTTGTTACTTAGTTTTCTTTATTAGATGACAATAGGCTAAATTCATAATTCATGGACTATTATTTTTAATTTTTTAAACCATCAAACTTATTGAGTATGTTCTAGTGGGGATTCTTTTTCTGTTGTGGTTTGAAATACAGATTTGGTCATGATCCTTCCAACTCTGAAGTTCTGCAGTTCCCTTAATACCATTTTCTTGGTTTGTTGTCTTCAAAAGGAAAGGGCTGAAAAAGATGATTCCTAAGATGCTTTCCTAATCTAAGACCCTATCCTTTGAAGATTCTCTGATTATATGAAGATGATGTAATATAATTTTTTATTTGAAACAACCTAACTATAGGAAGGTTACATTACTTAGAAAAAAGATACATAGCAAGGACTCAAGAGGTCATATTTGATTAGAGAATAGCTAACCAAACTGTCTTATAAAACCATAAATAAGATAAATTTAGAAAAACAAGGGAATACATATTCAAAGTGAAGTAAGTAAGCAAAATCAGGAAAGCTATGAGCAAAAAAACCTAAAGCTAAGTAAAATGAATTTATAATGATGAAGCCTGGCTCTGGAAAAGAAGAAAAACATAAATCTTCCTTCCCCCACCCCCTTTTTTTTTGCAAGAGAGGGGGAATACAGGAGTGGAACACTGAATATAGTATTGAAATTAGCTGAAGTGTTGGTTACTTTTTTTTTTGTTGTTGTGAGGAATAGCTCACTAGGTAGGGAGGGATACATTTAGAAATGAAGGTGTTGTAAAGACAAGGGATAGCAACAATTATTTTAAAAGAAGTTATCAGGACCTCAATTAGAAATTATTGTCCTCTGTGCTTTATATTTTAGGCCAACAATTTTCATTTCTCACTTTCTCCTCTATCCCCACTTTAGAAATTACCCTGAAAAGGATGGCAGCTCTAATTACAAGTGAGCCTCACAATCACATAGGAAATCACAGGAGTATAGGCTTAGAGCTGGAAGGGATCTTAGAGGCCACTGATGAAGAAACTGAGGCAGAAGACAGTCAAATAACTTGCCCAGGTCACCTAGCTGGTATGTGTCTAAGGTGGGATTTGAACCTATGTCTTAATGATCCCCAACTTCAGTGTATTCCCCTTTATAACAAAATGGCTCTCTAGAGATAAAGTTACAGGTATTGTTTGTCAAATGCTCCTAAATGAAAAGAAAAGAACTTTTGTAGCTTATCTGCAGTTTAGGAAAAGATAAAAAAGGTTAGACTGGATAGAGACAGAAGGCTAGTATGGCTCTGATTCAGTTGGGATGTGAAGAGGCAAAATCTAAAGCTTCCCAGAATGCTAGAGAAATGGCCTTACTTATCCTATTCCAGGAATTCTAATCCAGTTGAGACATGATTGGCTTTGACAGTGTTTAAATATCATTAGACAACCAACATTCATGTAGCACTTTTAAATTTTCAAAGCATTTTTATATATTATATAATTTGAGTCTTGCAAAAATCCAATTAAGTAGGGACTACATAATTTTCATTTTATAGATTTGAGAACTAAAGTATAAAGAAGTTTATGAAAGGATATGAGCACTGATCCTGCCCTCCAGAAGCTTATATTCTAATTTAATGACATCATGTTGATTTCCAATCTATGATTAGGCTGGGTGTGGAATCCCTGCTACCTGACAGGCTAAGGCTGGTGGATTTCTAAAGCTCAAGAGTTTTAAGTTAAGCAGTGAATGAACTGATCAGGTGTCCAAACTAAGTCCAGCATTAATATGATGAACTCTAGAAGCCAGCTACCACATTAACTACGGAAGGGCAAATTGGGTCAGGTCAGAAGCAAAGCTCCTATTGCAGGGGTCGGCAACCTTTTTAGCCATGAGAGACATAAATGCCACATTTTTTAAAATGTAATTTCGTGAGAGCCGTACAGTGCTCACAGTGCGTGCTCTTGTAACAGCGCCTGAAAAAAAAAATGACTTTATGGCTCCTGCAGAAAGAGCCATATCTGGCCCTCAAAAGAGCCAGGTATGGCTTGAGAGCCATACGTTGCTGACCCCTATCCTGTAGGATAGAATCAGTGGATTGTCCCCACACTTCCAGCCTTTTTGAAAAGGAGAGATCCAGGTTGTTTGTTTGTTTTTTTTTTTTTTAAACCTATGCTCAGCTCTATATTGAATGGCCATTGTAATTTTTGTTTGTACTATCATTGCAATGGTATGCCAAATCATAAAGTTTATGCAAAGAGTTAGGTCCAACATAGGAGTAATGGTATCAAGATAATCTTGCTAATGTATCATGTTATTACTGACTTTTTAAAAGATATTTTGCCTTTCTTTCAAATTCCAATAAGCCCTAAATTTTACAATTTGTGCTTTCAGTGACAACTGCTACAAATCAGTGGTTCTCACATTTTTTATGGTGACAATAAATCCTCTTGGTATTTGTCCCCAAGTGCCTCACCCTGCTTCTGTCTGTTTAAAAATTCTGGGCATATGCTTCCCTCCCTCAATTCCTTGTCACCCTCACTACATCTGAAGGTCTCCCATGCTTCATATCCATTTAGTCCTTTCAAGATTATATTCTCATCCTGATGTTTCTGCATCAGTTAGTTATGTCTAGAAGTACATAGATGCCACAATGGAACCCCAGAGCTACAGACCATTTTATCTGTAGCTTTCTCACAGAGGGGGCATGTAATTTAAGGACAATACACTTGGCTGGACCCTATGGACACTAGTTCTTAAAAGTACCTCTTTTTGTTAGAGGTTGGCATACTATGTTGTATCGGGTAACTGAGTTCAAAGAACAGTACTGGGGGAAGAACTGTGCTTAGTGTATCTATCCCCAGTGTTCCAATTCTTTTGAGGGGGTGGTTCTTTGCTGACAGATGGATTGTAATTTTAAAGGGCCTGTAAAGATTTACAAAGATACTGTTTTTCCCTCTTCCCTCTTCCATTGACGGGCTGTCCCTTGGAAGTATTAAAAAAAAAAAAAAGAGGCTACATTTCCACCCCTTTCCTGTATCTTCTCCTGTGGGTTTTACATGCAGATTGTGTTCTGCCAACAACTGGCATCTATGCTTGCTCACTGTGATGATTTATTTTTGTTAGAAAACAAAGTGTTTTACGGGTTCTCATGGCCAGAGAATGTAGCACTTGAGGCCAGCTTTCTAGTAGTGAACCACTTCCTATTTAGCTCTGCTTGTCCGCAGGAAGCAGTCTGTTCCTAACACCATAACTAAAAATTCAGTGATCCCACTAGAGCTTATACTCCAATGAAACAGCCTTGAAGAATTAAGGGTCTCTTCTACATCATTATGAGGCATAGATGAGGACTCTGATTATGAGATAAACTTAATGATAATAGGGAGACAAACTGAGTATTACACTGGTACCTGTAGTATATTAAAAGACCTAGAGGACATAGAAAGGCCTTTGAATATAGGGAAAGAGACCTGAGTTCAAATCTATGTTCTGCCATTCCCTACCTATGGGACTTTGGCAAGTTATTTGATTTCTTTGGGCCTTAATTTCTTCCTCTGAAAGTCATGGGACTGGATAAGATATCCTTCCAGGGTCTCTCCCTGTTCAAAAAACTATGGACCTTTGACTTCTAATGGAGTGGATATTTCTTTTATGGAGGCTTTTTGGGGGAGGATATGGTTAAGATTATAATATCATAAAAAGTTGTTCAGGGTTCAGGCTTTACATCTGAAAGAAGTATACATACTAATGAGATCACAGATCTCAATTTCTGAAAAAGAAGATTAAATGAAACCTGGAGTCAGATTAGGGACCATTTAATATAGTATCTTTATTTTATAGATAAGGATGCTAATGCTTAAAGAAATGACTTGCCTAAAGCCACCTGAATCATTTATGGCATGTGGCTAAATTACTGTGATGTGAAGTCATTCTCTGTAGACTGCATAGACAAGTTTCAGACAGCAGACAAAGACTGTGGTATAGTGCCCTCTGGAGGATACCCAATTCTTTAGATCAGGGGTCAGCAATGTATGGCTCTCAAGCCATATCTGGCTCCACCTCCTGACCTGCCAGTCTGGGCAGAGCCCCAGGATGTGCCCTAGGGGGCCCTTCAGTCCCCGCCCCATATTCCAGCACCTTCTGCCTCCATCCTCCTCCTTCCACATGGGTTTATGGCTCTCACAGCCAAAAAGGTTGCCAACCCCTGCATGATGGACCACTCTTCCAAAAGTCCAGAGAGAGAGAGAAATGTAATTCTCTCTACTTATTTTTGCAAACCACATTTCTTTATAATGTATCAAAGAATTAATCTCATTGTCAGCTTCTAGAAAAATCATGGGATTTAGAATCTTCTGACTTGGGTTCAAAATCTCTTATTAACTGGCTCTCCTGGGTGACTTTGTACAATCTATTTAACTAACCTCCTTCAGCTTTATAGTGTCCTCATCTCTAAAAGGAGGAGACTGAATGATGCCTAAAATACTTTCCACTTCCATATCTATGAATCTCTGACTTAGGTACTATCCTTAAGGGATTTCTAGATTAAGCTGACTCTATCAAACAACCAGCTGTTTAATATTGTCTCTGCCACGTTTTTCTCTCAAGATAATTTTTGTACTTGTGTCAGAGATTTTGGTCAGAGTTCAAGGTTAGGTTTCTTTCCTTTATTTGCTGGGCAAATGGTTTCATTAAGGAACACCATTGGTCTATGTGTGCTGTTAAGTTAGTTTGGGAATACAATCTGCTTGCAGGATGTTTATTCATTAATAAATCCAATTAGCACTGATTTGGGTTATCTGATCAAATATGGTCTAGGGAATGTTTGGGATCCACCACCTTCCTTTAGAAAAGGAGAGACTATCAGGAACAGCTACCAGACACACATAGAGCTCAACAAGGAAGACATATAAGGATAAAGGGTTTAGAAATACAAAGTAGGGACAGCTAGATGGCTCAGTGGATAGAGAGCCATAACTGAAGATGGGAGATCTTGGGTTCAAATCTGGCCTCAGATACTTCCTAGCTGTGTGACCCTGGGCAAGTCACTTAACCCCAACTACCTAGTCTTTACTACTCTTCTGCTATGGAACCCACACTTAATATTAATTCTATAATAGAAGGTAAGGGTTAAAAAAGAAGAAATACAAAGAATTTCAAAATAAAAACTCTCTCTATGGAGAGTCATGAAACACAAAACCATTTTCTACTCCAAGATACACTGGCCAGTGTAGAGGTGTGCTAAGAAAGAATCTTCAGAAAACAAAGTAATATTTTTTAAATTCATTACTGGTCAACAAATACCCTCCAGACATTATAGAGTTTTACAAAAATAGATAAAGCAATTAAGTCACTTTTCTCACTAATTTTTTTGGGAAAATATATTATCATTTTTTCCATTAAAATGTTTATTTATGGTACCATATAACGGGTTTTTTACTGTTATTTTAAAATGAACAAATAAATGATTTTTAAATGTGTCAGTTTTAATGTCTGAGGTGGTGAATATTGATAGATATAACACACAAACAAAAGCTCTTTAGGATCCTTAAAAGTTTTAAAGAATGTAAAGTGAGGTCTCAGACAAAAAGCCTGAGAACCACTGATCAAGAATAAACCTTATAGATTTCCCTGCTACTTGTCTCCCTGTACCTTCTAATCTCAGTGGCAGTGAAGCTTACCAGATAAAAACCAGACCAGGGAGGCAAGTTCTAGTCCAAATTCTATCACTACTTAGGCTTTAGGTAATGTGACTTTAGACAACTCATTGAAACTTTATGGGTCTCAGTTTACTGGTCTGTATAATATATTATAAAATCTGTCCTTTCTGACATATAGGGTATTGAAGGTAAAATGTCCTTGAAAAAGAATAAAACCACAGACAAAAGTGGGGTACTACTCTTTGGGAGACAAAAAGCAGCCTAAAGTTTTTGAGTCTCAGGTCTGACACTTATTTATGATATAAGTCTTGGCAGTCCCTTTGCCCTATCTTTGGGCCTCAGTTTATTCATCAGGAAAATGGAAATGATGGTAATTATACTATTTCTTTCAATGGATTCTTGCTCATAAGCTTTTTTTATTGTTGTTGCTCAGTCATTTTCAGTGATGTCCAACACTTCATGAAGTCATTTAGGGCTTTCTTGGCAAAGACACTGGAGTGGTTTGCCATTTCCTTCTCCAGCTCATTCTACAGATGGAGAAACTGAGGCAAACAGAGTTAAGTAACTTATTTAGTCACACAGCTAGTAAGTATCTAAGGATGGATTTCAAGTCATGTCTTCCTGACTCCAGACCTAGTAATCTATGTGCTGCGTCACTTGGCTGCAGTGCTAGCTTTATAGTATTATATAAATGTGATCTTTTACAATAATTATCTCCTTCCTTTTCTTGTTAGCTTCAATTTGGGGAGAAGATGTGTGGCTAATGAGTTGATATTTCCTTCCCCTCTTCTATTCTTGAGATAGATATCATTTTCAAGTACTTAATAAAACCATATTATTTGCCACCAAAATTCACATTTGGTGTAATTTGTAGATTCCTATTATTACAATGAACCCATAGGTAAGATTATTGTCTAAATCTTGCCCAAAGTGCTTTGAGAACCTGTTAAAATATTACATAAATTTGATAAGAAGTAATCAGGTTGGCCTGTGAATCAATGTGGGAATCACAAAGTACAATGGCCCTGAAAATGCATCCCTTCTCTCAAAGCTCAGATATCTGAATCAATGAAGAATAAAAAAAAATACTTGATCAAAAATACACTGATAAGCTGAGCTATATTTATGTGAATGGCTGATTGCTGCAATCTTTCCTAAAGTAAAAGGACTTTGAATTTACTTATAGTACAATAGCTGACTCCCTACCAGTGACTCTCCTTTGGATCATCATGAATGAAAGTAACAAAAAGTTTCCATGTCTTTCTCTCACCTCAGTTCACTAATAGAAAGTCAAACAGTCAGTAAGCATTTATTAAATATCTTATTTCTGCACTAACTGCTGGGAATATAAATAAAGGCAAAGACAGTCCCTGCCCTTAAAAAGCCCAAAGTCAACCTGGGGGAAGAAAATGAAAATAACTGTTTTTATGTACTAACCAGCTATGTACAGAATAAAGTGGACCTAATTAACAGAGGGAAGGAACTGTAATTAAAGGAATTCAAGAAAGTCTTCTTATCCAGGATGATATTTTAGCTGGGACTTAGAGGAAGCCAGGGAAATGAGGAGACAGAAATTAGGAGAGATTAGTCCACAGATGATGGACATTTCAGTGAAAAGGTCCACAATTGAGAGATAAAGTGTTTTGTTCAATAAATGACAAGGAGACTGGGGTCACTTGATCAGAAAATCCTTGGAAGGAGAGTAAAGCCTAAAGTATAAAAATACTAGAAAAGTAGGAGGGTCTTTGAATGCCCACACTGAGGGCTTTATATATGATTCTAGAGTTGATAGGGGACCACTGGAATTTGTTAAGTATGTAGGGTGATATAGTCAAACCTGATCACATTGACAATTGAGTAGAGGATGAACTGGAATGGCGAGAGACTAAAGGGCTATTGCAATAGTCTAGGAGTGAGCTGGCGAAATGGTAGTGTCAGAAGACAAGGGGGCGTATGTGAAAGAGCTTATGAAAGTAAAGTTGGCAAGGATTGGCAACAAATTGAATATGGGAAGTGTGTGTGAGGAGTCAAGGATGACATTTAGGATTGCAAACCAGGGTGACTGGGCAGATGGTGGTACTCTCAGCAGTAATAGGTAGGAAACAGTTTGTTAGGAGATAAGAATTCAATTCTGGACACATTAAATTTAAGATATCTAAAGGACATATAGTTTAATATATCCAATAGGCAAGTGGAGCTGAAATATTGGAATTCAGTAGAGAAGTTAAGACTGTATAAGTAGGTTTGAGAATCCTCAGCATAGAGCCCAATTTATTATAAGCAATAAAGGAGATATTGTATTCCAATTTTCCCCCTTAACATTCCTAGCTGTTTCTATTGTAACATTAACATTCTTGGCTATTCCTGTTTGTTACACAATCATAACTGAATCTATAGGAGCTGGTGAGATCACTGAGAAGGAAGAGTCAAATAGGTAGGAGGAAAAAAAAAAAGAATAGTGCTATAAAAACTAAATCATGGAGAAAAGGGTGATCTATAGTGCCCAAGACTGCAGAAGGTGAGGACTGGGAAAAGGCCATTAAATTGGGCATTTGAGAGATTATAAATAACTTTGAAGAGAGCAGTTTTGGTTGAATGATGAGGTCAGAAATCAGACTGTCAAAGTTAAAAAGAGAATAAGAGGAAAGGAAGGGGAGGCACAGGAAGTGATGCATAAGTGACCCCTTTAAAAGGAGAATGTTATTGGCCTTCTCAGTGTTGGAACGCTGAGACCCTGGTGAGACTGCTTTAAATATCTTCTTTGAATTCCACGTGGTGAGTTAAAGACTGACTGAATCTTCCTGAACTTCTCTTAAGAAAATTCTTTTAGTAGACTTGGTAAATGAAGTCTTGCTGCATTCACCTCCGGGCCTCTGGCCTCTAATTCTCTGCTGAGGGTTAAAAGCTACCTGGATTAATTAGAGGATTGAAATAAATTACCTACTGGGTTATATTCTTATTTCCTTATTTCTTCTCTTCTTAATTATAAATAAGCTTCCCTAAAAGTCAATCTTGACTTGAGATTATTCTTAATTGAGGATTGACCTGTGGTGACCATCTTTTAATATTCTAAACCCCATAAAACTCCTTTTTCCCCTTACATTTTTGTTTGTATATGTAGATGGGAACTGTAGAGTATAGATGGCCTTCTCAAGAAGTTAAGCCACAAAGGAGAAGGAGATATGAGACAATTGATAGCTAGAGGGATCAAATGAAGGTTTCTTTAGAATGGTGCAAAGGTAGAAATTCATAGAAAAAAAAAACTCCAGAAAAATCCACTCATATCGTAGAATTAGAATACGCAAAAGCACAGCAATACAAAAGATAAAGTTTTAGGTGCCAGCGTTATTTATTTTTTTTAATCTAAAGCAGAAAACCAACCAAGAGAGTTCTTTCCTCTCCCCTTTCAGCTCTGTCATTCATTGTTTCCAACCTTTCAGGATAAGAATGCGTTTGTCAGAATCTGTTCTCAGGTCATTTTTTGTAAGTATATACAAAGTGAGGAATCAAGAAGTCTGCTTTAGATTAAAATGAAGACCATGAGATTTCAAACAAAAGGATGAAGTTTCAGTTTTTTCATTTTTATCCTACCAATGCAAAGAATATTCTTTAAGTCTTAGGAAAAATAGAACTCCTTAGCTGTTAGTATCCTCAAATGATTAAGAGGAGTTAGTGAGAGGTAAAATTTTAGAAATAAGCATAATTTGGAACAAATGCCTAAACAGAAACAGGTTGATGATAATGTTCTTACATTACCAACGGGAATGAGCATGAAGATATGGTCAGAGCAAAGGGTAGCATTTCCCTCTCCTCCCTTAGTATCCCTGACACTATGTTCTTTAGGTTCTCTTGCTTCTCTAATCCATCCTTTTCAGGCTTCTTTGTTAGGTCATCATCCAATTCCTACCCTTTCAGTGTGAGTAATCACCAGATCTCTACTCCAAGCCCTATTCTTTCTCTCTTCTCTCTTAACATAAAATCTTTTGAAGATCTCATCAGTTGCTAAAGATTTTAAGTATCATCTCTGAACAAATGATGCCTAACTTCTTTTTTTTAACACTTACCTTCCACTTTAGATCAATATTGTGTATTGGTTCCAAGGAAGAATTGGTTCTAAGGGCCAGGCAATGGGGGTTAAGTGACTTGCCCAGAGTCACACAGCTAGGAAGTGTCTGAGGCCAGATTTGAACCTAGGACCTTCTGTCTCTAGGCCTGGCTCTCAACCCAGAAGTCTCTGATGTAACTTCTTAAAGAAGTCATAACTTCTTTCTTGAATTCTACTCATATAATGTCAACTGCCCAAAGGATATTTTCTATATGTCTTTCAGCAATGGCAAACTCAACATGTTCAAAAAGAAAGTATCTTTATCACACAACCCACTATTCTTCCCAACTATCTTATTTCTGGGGAAGATATCACCATCTTCTCAAATAGTTAGGTTTATAGGATGGATATAATAAGCATCCTCTATGTACCAGGCACTGGGCTAAGCATTTTAGAAATACTATTTCATTTAATCATAATCTCAGAGTCATCACTGAATCTTCCCAGTCTCTCATCCATCTTATCTGATTCATTGCCAAAACTCATCAGTCCTACTTCCACAAGTATAAAATGTATAAACAATGAAAAATGATACAAATGAAACATGCAAACTTAATAAAATACATAAGACAAATTGCTTGATTTAAAACTTGACAATAGTTACTCATGTTATTGTAATTTTCCTGTTTGCTTTTTGAGCATTTAGTTTTAAATTGAGCTTCAAGGTTCTAAGCATAGGGAAGTTGTATTATAAAAAATGCAAATTAAAACAACCTTGAGATATAACCTTACACCCAGAAATTTGGCAAAGATAACAAAAAATGGAAATAGTCAAAGTTGGAAGGACTCATTAATATGCTGTTGGTAGTGCTGTCAAATTGGTCCAAATGTTCTGAAAAATAATTCAGAATGATGTTTTTTTTAAGCTAGTAAACTTTTTATATCATGTGATCCAGCAATTCTTCTACTGGAAAGATATCCTAAAGAGGTGAAAGATAGAAAAAAGTCCCACATATACTCAATTAGAGATGGATTTATGGAGTATCAAAAATATGGAAACAAAGGGGGTTACTTACTAATTGAGTACTAAATAACTGAATAAATTGTGGTATATAAATATAATGTAATATTACTGTGCTATATAAAAAAAGATGAATAAAGAATTTACAGGAGTCTAGGAAGTTTTGTGTGGATCTTTGTGACCAAGGAGAGCAGAATCAAGGAAATAATATCTACACTGCCCATAATATTATGAAGAAAAACACTAAAAGCCAGTTGAATTCAAAATCAAATGTAATGACTGATCTTGTTTGGTCTCAGAGGATGGATAACCAAGGACATTTCCTTCTTTTCAGTAGAAAGGTCATGACCTACAGTATGAGTTATCAGATGCAGATTTTGCTTTGCTTAGCTGCTTTTCTTTATTGCTAGGGAGCAGTCTATTGGTGGGAGGGAAGAGAATTATCCCAAGAGTTGGCAGTTGGACAACTAAACAAACCACATTCTTAGAAAGAAGCATTTCCTTGATGTAAAAGACCAGATACTTATCATAAGAACCATGGCAAAACTTGTGAAATTCAAAGGCAGAGGGAACTTAGGCAATCATATATTCAGTATCTAGTCAGTATGTTACATGTTACTTCAAATATGTTCAGGATTTAGTTGTAGAAGGGATTTATATAACCTTTATCAAGGCTATATGTAGAAGGCAAAGTTATGCTGATTTATGTGTATCTTGTAGGGGGAATGTTAGTTTCAGTTAAAAGAAAAGAAAACATTAAAATGAATTGGGAATCTAGCAGTCTTTGCACGCTTATAAACAAGGGTTTCCTTAAGAGTAAATACAGAAAACACACCAGGATTTATCTCAATCAGCATTGGAAAATACTACACTAATTTCTACACATATTCTAACCTTATAAAAGATACCTCAATGTCTATATTAGAGACATATGATCTTCTACAAACAGCAGGCTAAATTCTCTTAATGGATTCTAACCCTTCAGGGCAAAGAGCTTCCTCTTCTTTCCCACAAGAATCCCTTTTGAATGAGAACTAACTATATTTTTTTCCATAAGATATTATCTTTTAACATCCTGCACATAAGTTTACCCTAGAAATCCTGATTAGCTTGCAAATATAAATAAAGGGAATTGTGCCTAAATTATGCTCACAAAAGGAAAATTTTCAATTCGGTTTATGTTGCATTTATCCCTTGAGTCTTTTACACACACACACACACACACACACACACACACAAGATTACTAGACTTTGAGCTATGAAGAAGCTATTAATCTGCTACAGTAATATGACAAAAATGGGCCCCCACATTCACTGGGAATAATTTCTAGATTCTACCAACCAAAGCCTTAGACTCATGTGGTTAAGTGACTTACTTCTGGTCACACAGTCTAGGTCAGTGGTTCCCAAACTTTTTTGGCCTACCACCCCCTTTCCAGAAAAAATATTACTTAGCTCCCTGGAAATTAATTTTTTTTAAATTTTAATAACAATTAATAGAAAAGATAAATGCACTTGTGGCCATCACCGCCTCCCTGGATCGCTGCAGCACCCAACAGGGGGCAGTAGCGCCCACTTTGGGAATCACTGGTCTAGGTAAACCACTTTTAACTAATAGCTTTTCATTCACAGGGAAAACTGTCACAATACAATTAAACCACAGATGGAGAATATTTTTCAAGTAATATATCACTTTTTCCCATCTTTTTGACTACAGATTCAAGACAAGAACAAATCTCTAAAGACTTAACTCAAATTTAATGATGAAACTTCCTATGGAATTCTTCAACAATCTACAAAAACAGAAAACCAAGTCTTCAAGTCAGATCATAATGTGCCCAAATTGATTTAAAGCTTAGTTAGAGAGTCATTTACATATAAAAAAACAAGCTTCAAGGTGCCTCTTGGACCACTTGCTCATCATTAGCAAATTAAAAATAAAATAAAATAAAATAAAATAAAATAAAAACCCAAGTTGATTACATCTCATTGTTGATAACCATGCCCTAAACTCCCTAGATCTACTTTTCAAGGGAACTATGTGCAAAATTATCTGAAATTTATCATGCTGATCTATCCATGGCTATTAATATTACCTGTCACTGTACCAAGCACAGTTCCTGGCAATTCAGGTACCGAATAAGTACTTGTTTAAATAAAGTGATTGTAAGGGGTTAAAGTTAAAATTGTAAACATATCTGTTCATATATCCTGGCAAAATAGACTACTGATTACACATAATATGTATATGTTTGGTCAAATTATATATACATATATATGTATGTGTCTATGTATATATATATTCATATATATATATATATATATATATAAACACATTGTGTATACACACATATTTGTGTATATAAATCTATCTACATACAGGCATACCCACACAAGATATCTCAAAAGTCTTATTATGCACAGACGTCCACACTGGACATATACTGGGTTTTTTCTTATATATTAAATAGATTCCAAAGACAACTGTCAAGATATTAGGAGAAAGTATCCACTTCTATCCTTTCTTTTCCTCTCTTTTTCTCAAATCCACCAACACATACACATCCCCATTGTCACTTCTACCACCTACTAAGAATATAATCAATTACATTTCCCCTTGTGCACTTACCTCATTGTCTGACTCCACAAGAACTTGATCATATTCACTAAGAGCTACCAGAAACATAATAGAGGTGACATTTTCAAAGCAGTGTATCCATTTTCTTCTTTCTGATCTCTGGCCCCCAACATCCACCATTCTGTAAGGTTGAAAACATACAAATCAATCTCAGGTAAGGAAAAGTTAAGAAAAATCAATATGTACTTACTTAGGGAGTTTTGTTCACTAACACAAATGGCGGGATGTAATTTTTTAAAAAATGAAAGAAACAATTTATTATCCAGAAAGTGATATACAATTCAACAAGTAGTCATTTAATGAATGCTAGTTTATGTGGCAAGGCTGGAGAGAGGAAAGTTTTGAATAATCAAGTATTATTTAGAAAATAGAAAATGATTACAGATATCATATATGGATTGCTAGCTTTCTGCCAGTCTTTTTTATTTTTTAATTTTTTCATTTGCCAAGCATTTATTTTTCTCCCTCCCATGGCTCCCCTGTTGAAAAATAAGAAAACAAAATCCATGTGACAAAAATGTATAGTAAATCAAAACAAATTTCCATACTAGTCATATCCAAATATGTATCTCATTTTGCATATTAGAACATTTCCTTTCTTTTAGGACATGGGTAGCATTTTTCAACATTATTCCTCTTAAATCACGGTTGATTATTGTGTAGATAACCAGTTTTAAAAGACTGAATCCAAAGAAATAAAATAAACATAGTTCTAAAATGGTAAATGAGACAATTTAATATTTTTTTGATGATGCAAAGGTACTTGTCTGTAAGGTAGCCTCAAGTATACCTTTATGAATACTGATGATCACCACACTTTCAAAAAATCTAGTTAATAATCATTATTTGAATGCCAGAAAATGGAATTGACTTTATTAAAAGTTTTTATATATGATAAGGAGATTTTTGTTTTATTTTTTAGTTTAATAAAACTTACGGATATCAATAATTATGCATGTAAGTCACTAAAGGACTCTTGAAGAATAAAATATATGACACTAACTTGAAATAAGAGCAAAACTTTAGGCTTAGTGTCTTGGTCATACGTACAATAAGAAATGTCTTATGAGTCATAATACATATATGTTCTAAATACAAATATTCAAAAGATAGTTGTATCACTGCATATGGCAACCTGTCTATTTTCTAGCCTGAAAAGATCATTATAAAAATATATATGTACATACATATGGTAAATTTGTACATCTTTCTTAAGGAATAAAGTATACAAATTTAGAAACAAATTTAAATTTCCTTGCAAATGATTACTTCTTGTAAAACATTCATATTTAAATTTGTTTTGCATGACTATACATATTTGTAGTGGGTTTGATTTTTCTTCCCTTTTTAAGTGGTGAGGGAGAGGTAAGAGAGAACTTGGAACTCAAAATGAAATAAAATTGAATTTTTTATCACATATACTGACATTATACAGTATGTACTCTCTCAATGAGAGTTTGGAAATGAATGTCATAAATTTCTAACTTTTAGTTCTAGATTTATCACACTCTAAACATCTTGGAGATAAACATTTAGCTTTAGTTTCCTCTCCTATAATATAGACAAGATCTATTGTTTTGATCTATTTCATAGGGAATTCAACTAACGAATGAAATATTTATTGGCTCTTAACTTTGAAGATGATGTCACTGACGACCCTGTTAATAATAAAGTGTTCACTTTGATTTACCATTACAGCAGTGTGACAGATTTCAGCTGATACACTATGCTTTCTCACCTCTTTCCCTTTATGCCCAGTAGCAGGTATTTATAACAACACTAACAGAGGTTGAAATTGGATTATGTTGTGAAACAGAATTAAATCGATAAGTTCAAATGGACACTGAACCTTTAGCTTTATTAGCTGGATCAGAGACATAGTGAATTCAATAGCCAGAGGCAATGTATTGAATTGAAATCTCAATATAGCTACAAGATGCTACATGTAGGTCAAATTTTTTAACTATAAAAGGAACAATATTTAGATAGAACTTAAAGCTTTATAAAATATTTTACAAATGTTGTCTCATTTGGGGCGCACAACATCCCTGTGAAATAGGTGCTTTTACTATCTCAATTTTACAAGTGAGGAAAACAAAAGATTTATGGATTTGGCCAAGAATATCTAGGATTCAGATCCCTGATTTCAGATCTAGCATTCTAGTGACTACGTCTCCTAGCTTTCTGTAATCTGCTAAGAGAGAACCAACTATTCCATCCCTCTCCCTTAATAAATGAATGTATGAATTAAAAATTTATTAACTGCTTACTATGTGCTATGGAATACAAATAAAAAAATCTGTATGATCCCTGCTTTCAAGGTGCTTTTGCTATAATTAGGGGATAAAACATAAAAAAAGTTCAGCTAGAGGGCAGATGGCAAAGCCTATAAGTCCTTTGGTTCCTTAACTAGATAAGATAAATAACTGTGCTGGGTGACTGCAGGTCACAGATACAGGGAAAAGAGTAAGCCCTGGAGGGTCTTGGCAGGCAGTGTCAGAGAAAAAGGTGAGGCCTAATGTTCATCCATCTGATCAGAAGGAATGGAATTGCTGACTTTTATCTCATTCAAATCCAGTGAGTAACCAAGTAGTCCAAGTATAGGACAAAGAAGGCAAAGCAGGGCTCCCCTACTGGTGGTACTCTTCCTGCCCAGGTGTCCTGGGAGGGTTCTAAGACAACATAGGCTGGGGTAGAGGCAAGATCAGGAAAGGAAAGGGTCTCCTGTGGTAGCAGCTTTTCTACTACCTGGCCGTCCAAAATCCCTTAATACTAAAGGTTACCATTGGTAGGCTGAGCAACAGAGTTGCTTATATGAAACCAATACTAAAACTATTTGGACAATATGATTGTTGTTAACCTAATGTGCTACATTGTGACTGACAGACAGAAATAATACTCTGTCAGTGCATTAAATTTCCCTGAATTAAGCAAACAAATGTGAACTAAGAAAGAGAATCATAGTACTCTGTATAACAAGAAAGATTTAAAGGAAAATACCTGTTACAAACAAATGAACTTTTCAAGCTAGTTCTTTTTTCAACCATTGATCAAATATACTATTTGGTAATTTCAATAAAAAGATAAAGATCAATAAGTATCTGAATTTTTTTGCCTGTGCAAACAAGAGGAAATTAAATTATGTTGGGGGGAATGGAAGGATCAAATGTACCACACAATAGTGTAGTAAATTCACAGAATGTTGACTTTATTGAGGAGATAAAAACCAGGTACAAGTAAAAGCAAGAAAGCTGTATGTAGAACAAGTTTATCAACATTCACAAAGGGGTTCAACAAGAAGATATATTTTCCTCAATATTATTTATGACTACCTTAGAGGCAGGACTCCATTGCTTTGACTAGGAAATAAAATATAAATGGACTTCAGGCATAACTATCTGCCTATCATCTACCTATCTATCCATCCATCTATCTATCTATCCATTGATCGATCGATCTATCTATCTATCTATCTATCTATCTATCTATCTATCTATCTATCTGTCTGTCTCCCTTTCTTCTTCTTTCCTTCCTTCCTTCCTTCCTTCCTTCCTTCCTTCCTTCC
>NC_058130.1:117520708-117544335 GCF_016433145.1 Gracilinanus agilis | reverse complement strand
GGGGGGGGGTTGAAGGGGAAAGGTGGAGCATGAATCATGTAACCATGTTAAAAATGAATATTAATAAATTTTAAAAAAAAATTATCCTTAAATGGGGAATATAGGCTTCAATATACGCCAGGTATATAACTCTGTCACTTGCTAAACCTCAATATTTTTTAAATGGAGTTACATAGACTATCTAACTCAAAAGGTGGTTGTGGGAAGGAAAAAAAAAACACTTTACTTACCTTAAAGTTCTATGTAATGATAAAGAGTTATTATATGCAATAATAATTATAATAAAAGGAAAATAAGCAAATACTGAGTTTTGCAGGGTTGATTTTACTAGAAATTTGCATTTACCAAAACTCCATGAAATTAAGATTTCCATTTGCCTATATTCTTTAATTATGTTCAAACTGAAATTCAATAAATTACAAAATTTGGAAGAATTTTTTTTAAGCACATTCAAAGAAAAAGAAAGTATTTCCATTAAAAGACCAAATATTTTCCCAACAGCTAAAGAAGGTTGTCTAAGATGAAACTATAGGGAAAATAATTCTATGTAAAAGGAAAATATCATCTGCTTTACAAAGTCTTTGTGTAGTTTATTATACTTTCTCATTCAAGCCTTATCAGAAGAATATGGACTACAAGATGATGGCATACATTGGCTATAGAAACTCAAAAAAATTTTCTTTTAGTGAACAAAAGAGTGGGATCTATATATAAGACACATGAAAGCCAATGAAATCATATTTTTTTAAAGTAATTTTCATTTCAAATTCTTGCCCATTGTATTCACAAGAAAATCTTTGTATACACCTTGCTGTAAAACAATCAGCCAGAATTTTTCCCTAAGAAACATGAATATTAAAATACAATAAGGAAGCAATAAAAGAGATCAATAAATTGAAAGAAGTGTGAAGTAATAAAGCATCATTCCTCATTTTGCTCACAATTTTATTTTTTTGAAGTTGCTTATGTTCTTAATAAGTATAGACTTCGTTACACAGTTTGTTTTTACAGGTATCTCCTAAAACTTCAAAGTGTTGTTTATTATATATTCCATTTGCAACACTAAAATATCTATCTGTTCATCCACAGATTTACAGAAGTCAATAATCAACAATTTAATTTTTAAGTGAAATATAATCAGCCTTTATCTTACCTGAGACTTTAACATTATCCGATAATCTCTGATCCACCTGCATTCCTTTAATGGTATTTTCTTCCCCAGAAGGTATTCCAGCATTCACCAACCCTTTTTTTTCTACTGGCTTTTCAGTAACCTTGAAACCATCTGTAGTTGTTTCAGTGACTACAACTTCTGCACCAATTACCATGGCTGATATTTTTTCATCCTCTGGAGTTTTAAGTTTTTTAGATCGAGATCTTGTGTGCTGGAGGCTGTTATAAAAGATATTGTTATCAAAGCAGAATAGGGCTATCGTGGATAAGATAAAATATGTCTACCAATATAAATATCACTTTCAACTACTTAAAGTATCAAAAAAAATTCTGAAATTTTTTTCATTTTTTGTGCTGATAAAAGTATGCGGTTTATTAAGTGAGAGATCAAGCAACTGATTAGATTCCCCCCTTTAATTAATATTCTTAAAAGATATGAAATAATAAAGCTAAAGCAACCTCCAGTGACTCTTATTAACCAATATCAAAATTAGTCATTAGAATAAGAGTTACAGGCAAATTCCAAATCAACATACATTTCTAAAATGCCTATATGGAAAAGGTAAGTAAAAGTACTGGGCCTTGAAATATCCTAAAGGAAAGACATTTCCAAGTTCAAAAAATTAATAGTCTTTGTCTCATTGTAGAGATGATCATGTCAGTACTACTCTCATGCACAGAGAATGAAGTACAAAACAAAAAGAAAAAGACATATGTCAGAGACTCCTGTGGACTCATATATATAAAACTTTACTTGCATGATTTCTACCAAGGTAGGGGAAAATGCCAGAGGACTAAGCTCTATAGAAACACCTTGTTAATGACTTACTAGAAAGGAAAAGAAAGAAAAGAGAAAGAGAGAAGGGGAGAGAAAGTCTCAATGTGAGCAGTGAGGCAGTTTCGCTACTCAGACCTATGAAACAAACATAGGCCCACCGAACAAACAGAAAATTTGTCCACAGCACCAATTTTTGGAAATGTCTAAAGGTTTATGGGGAAGTCTGAGCACTGTTCTCTAAAGTACATGGCCAGACTTCTGTTCTACTCCCAAGAAAGTCCAGAAGAAACAATTTACAATGTCCTCATGAATCTCCATGAAAAAAATCCGTAAGCATTTTCTTCAGGACTTTTAAAAAAACTACTCATTCACTAATAAATTTCACAATGTGGTCCAAAACATTAATACATAAGTCTCTAAACACAAAATTTGATAATGGTATCAATTTTATGATACACAATTATTCACTTGAAGTTTCAAATGACTTCATTTCTTGTCTTTTTGTGCTGAGATGGAGTAGTGGGTAGAACTTCTAACTCCTGAAATGTACCCCTCTCTTAATAGTAACTGGAGAAAGCATAAATTACTGGTATAAAAGACCCTAGGAACTCAAACTCTGAAGATCATGACAATTCTCAAATTAGAATTCAACCTACTATAGCTTCTTTTAGGGTATAGTTCTTAAAGCTATAGAGCAACAGTCGGCAACCGTTTTGGCCATGAGAGCCATAAACACCTGTGGAAGGAGGAGGATGGAGACGGAAGGCACTGGAATATGGGGCAGGGGCTGAAGGGCCTCCTGGAGCACATACTGGGGCTCTGCCTGGACTGGCCAGTCGGGAGGTGGAGCCAGATATGGCTGGAGAGCCATACGTTGCCGACCCCTGCTACAGAGCCTATTTATATCTATTTCTAATTACTGAATAACCTCAGATATTTGGGACTCTTAACTCACAGAGATTTGGGGACACAGTTCAGTTTAAGAAACAACTATTGCCAAAAAAAAAAATCACCAGAAATATGAAGGCTAGGCAGGGCTCAACCACCTCTCCACTGCAATTTTCTCAATACAATGAGAAATTTCTATTCCAAAGTTAATAATTTTGTCAATTCTGAGAGGGATGAATAAGCACATCAGTACCCTAGTAGTCTAAGGTTGCAAAGTGAGATGAAATGAGATTTGCATTCAAAAAATATTGTTATTGTTGTTGTTGTATCAATGCTATATGGAAAAAAACTGCTATCTACCTATAAAAGAAGAAGAAATTTTGGAGGTAGAAAGATGGATTTAAATGGTGGTGACCACTACTACACTGGAAACAGATGTCTTAGAATAAATCTGACTAAATATGAGAGTAATTTTCTCTGCATTGTGTGTACATCTTAGAAAAATAATTTGAAAAAAATATGCCAATGTGCTTTTTTACAATTCTAAAGAATTAAGAATTTTTGCCTCAAATTTTCATTCAAATATTAAAAAAGATGAATAAATTTTAAAACAAAAATGGAACTGACATTGAGAAAGGAATGTTAAATGAAGTATTTTTTTTGCAAGAGCAAAATTTAATATGTAGGTGGGAAGAAACCAATTACCTTCTTGATGGCTTTCTAATTTTCTTCCTCTGCATCCACATTTTTACTTCTGGTGTTGATTCTGGAGTAGGCTGTGTGTGATCAATGGTATAGATATCCTTTCCTTGTTTCCAAAGATGATACCTGTCTGGCTGAAATTTCTTCACAAAAATATCCATTGAAATTTTCACCATGTCTTTCCTGCAGGTGCACTTCAAGACAAAACATAAGACAAATAATATTAGAAAACTCTAAAGCATTTCTGAAAATAAAGGTTAACTTTTCAGAAATAACTAAAACATACCAGAAAATTATTTAGTGACTACATAACTACTCATAATTTACATTTAAAACATTTATTTTTCAGTTAAGAACATTTCAAAAGAAGGTAACTGTGGAGACCTTATGCTAAATTATACATACTAGAAAAGATTATAAAAAAAAATAAGGTATAAATAAGTATCCAAAAATGTCACTGTGAATTTGATACCAAAAATTTACATTGAATGGGAGAACCAATTTAAAAAACTGGCCTGTCTTACAGAGATAAATTCTTTGTAGAAGCTTTATTTTTACCCTATTGTGAAAGACAGATATATAAAGCAAAAAATGTATGTGACTGAGACAAAAGAAAGATGATCAGTGTGAATGCAGGAATGAACTGAAGTGTAAACAACACTTTTCTTCAAAAGAACAACATTTTTTTAGTTTTCAAGATATGGGAGATCAGAATTAGGGTATTTTTAATTATTTTTAAGTAATAAGGCCTCATTAATAACACACTATTAAATAATTCTGATCAGTCCCACTCATACCCCCAAACCCACACCCCACCAAAAAGTTCTCAGATAAAAAATAAAGATTCCAATTCAAGAGAAAAAAAATTTTTCTATGGCTATGATCTACAGGATATTCTGTTAAAATGTTGGTGAAAAAAAATACAACAAACGATTCCAGCTCTCAATATGTAAACATACAACAATTACACAACTATATGAAAAGCAGTAAAAAAAAAAAATTTAAAAGGATAGTGAAGAATATTATCAATAACTAAGGTATCAGAAGAGGTTTCAGGAAAGGACTTCTGTAGGAAATGCTCAGCTGCGCAAACAGGTAATCTAGGGATATTCCAGGGTAGACTGAAAGAGCAAGTTCATTATGAATTTGGAGAAGCACTGATCAGTCACAAAACTGAGGAAGCAAAATTATATATATGTAAAATAAATAATAGCCCAATTTTCCTATCAGGGAAATGATTGTGTTGACAATAATAATAGCTAGTATTTATATAGTATGTACTATGTGGGAAGCATAGTAGCAAAGTAGATGAAATGCAAGGCCTAAAGCCAGGAAAGACTTTTCTTCTTGAGGAGAAATCTGACTTAAAGACACATCCTAGCTATGTGATTCTGGGCAAGTCACTTAACCCTGTTTCTCTCAGTTTTGTCATCTGGAAAATGAATAAGAGAAAAAAAAAGGCAAAATATTCCAGTATCAGGGACAGTGAGGTGGCTTAGTGGATTGAGAACCAGGCCAGGAGACCTGAGGTCCTGAGTTTAAAAGGGAATTTTTGGTTCTCTTTGAGTTCACACTTGTGAAAAGGGAATCCCCTTTGTTCTCTTTGCTTAGTTAACACTTTTGTTGGCAATAACTTTGAATCAACACAAGTTTGAACTAGGTGTGAGAAGTTCACAAACCACTTAGTAAGTTCACACCTTACTTGACTAGGTGAAAATAAGCCCAAAATTTAAGAGTTCACACACTAAGAAAGGTATGGTTCCAAATCTAAGAAATAAGACAATTTGAAAACTGTGATTGACCACCCCATGAAAAGTGGCAGGAAGAAGAGGAAACCGCCATGAAAATCCCTGAGCAAGGAATCTGGTGAAGAGGCTGGTGAAGGAATCTGGTGAAAGAGGCTAGTAGAGAGTGAACTCCAAGAAGAAAGTCACACCAAGAAGGAAGTCTGCTTCAAAAAGGTCAGCTCAAAGAAGAAAGTAAGCCTCAGGCTCCAGTCATTGACTTGGGTGAGTGGATAAATGGTTTTATCTTCCTGTCTTCTAGAGATAGCTTAATTCTGATTGAAAGTTAAGAAGTCCTGCCTGAGCCAAGTGCAGGAACAATATTTAGTTAGATAAGTTAATGCCTTTTCTACCCTTTTGTACTTTCAATATTTCTACCTCTTTTATAAATAAAAGATTTATAATTTTCATATATTTAGCCAAACCATTAAATTTAACTTACATGACTATCAGGATATATTGTTAACTTCAGAAAAAGCAGTTTTGATTGAATGAGGAGATCAGAAGCCAGATGGTAAAGTTGAAAAGAGAATAAAAGGGAAAGAAAGTAAGAGTATCTATTCTCCATGTCTTGCTCAAGGAGTTTAGGCTCAAAAGACAGAAGAGACATAGGTTAATAGCTAGTAAGAGATGGATCAGGAGGAAGTTGCTAAGCATATATTTATATATGAATACATATAAGTACATATACGGGTATAATGTGTATATGTATGAATGAAAACACACACAAAAACACAATCTTAGTGAACAATCACTAAGTGATTACTTAAACACAATCACTAAATCAAATCTAACTTCAGCACCTTATTACCTGTGTGACACTGGACAAATAAAATGAACAAGCCTTAGTTACTTCATCTATAAAAAGCTAGAGAAGGGACAGCAAATCATTCCAGTATCATAGATAAGGAAATCTCAATAGGGTCATGAGCAGCTGGAAGGAAAAATATAACAGTCTGGAACAAACACTTTGATAACTGGGAAAATGGGTTAATTAACATGGTATCAAAAGATTGCCTTGCAGTCATAAGAGTCCAGTTCTGGTTATTTAACAAAATTTTTGTGCATTCTTTTATAATTTTCATTAACTTCATTCAGCATCACGTTTAGAAATAAAGGTAGAAGTGATCCATGGCTAAGGTTTTCAGGACAAGTTCAGCAATATGATGAAAAGAAAAGGGTCTTGAGAAAGCAGTTTAGAGCTGAAATGGTACCCAAGGGGTAAACAGGAAGAAAGGCAACAGTGTAGGGGTGAAAAGAAATAGGAAAGAAATGAGAGGTCAAAGGTATGGAGGTCAAATTAGGGAAAGGAAAGGGAAGGCTGAGGAAAGGGTGTATTGTTAAAGAAATATGGGAAGGGGCAGCTGGGTAGGTCAGTGGAGTGAGAGTCAGGCCTAGAGACAGGAGGTCCAAGGTTCAAACCCGGCCTCAGCCACTTCCCAGCTGTGTGACCCTGGGCAAGTCACTTGACCCCCATTGCCCACCCTTACCAATCTTCCACCTATGAGACAATACACCGAAGTACAAGGGTTAAAAAAAAATGAAATATGGGGAAATTAAGAGTTGAGGAACATGGAAATTTTGCATTTCTGGAAAAGAGAAGATAAAAGATTTGATAACACTACCTCAGGGTATGTGGTTGGGTGGGATGGAAGAACATCTGGAGAATGAGAAAGATATGGTGTATAAAGGAATGTCAGCATGTATATTGAGTTCCAATAGCATGAGAAAGAACTGAAGAGCAGAGAAGGGAAGGGAATAAACATTTTAAAATACCTACTGAGTGCTATCTAATTTACAAATATTATGGCTTTTCATCCTAAAAATAATTCTATGAGATGAATGCTATTACTATCCCCTTTTTATAATCCAGGAAATTGAAAGTGGATGGGGGGAGATCCAGTAACTTAAACAGGAACACACAGCTAGTGTCTCAACTTAAGTATTCCTATCCACAGGCCGAGCAGCCCACCCAATATACACAGTATACCAGCTGCATCTTAGAGATAGACTTTCTGCATCAGCACTGAAGTCACAGAAGAAAGAACAGAACTGTCCCAGAAGACAGTATATAGCATCTACAAGAATTTTATGAAATTATTGAACTCGAAAGGAGAAGAGGTTATATAATAATAATAATAATAATAATAATAATAATAATAATAATAATAATAATGGAANATAATAATAATAATAATAATAATAATAATAATAATAATAATAATAATAATGGAATAATTTTAAGTACAAATGGGAAGCAAGATTCTAACACTGGAGTAGAGCTAGGAGGTGAGGCAAGCAATAGGCAATAATTTAAGGGCTGTCCCTACTATAGAGGCGAAGTAGGGAGCCAAATTTAAGTGACACCAAAAAGATGGGAAAAGTGAAGAAAGAAAAGATGAAGGAAAATTTGTTGCCTATGATCAGCCACTGTACAGACACAGTAAAAGACATGAATGACTTTAGAGAAGGACTTAGGAAGACAGGGCATTAAGGAAAGAAATTAAGGGATCAGGAAGAGGGCGACAGAAAAGTGTCTGAGTAATTACTTCACAGTGGTTCAAAATCCCTAGGGATATGAAGAGTAGGACTGGAGAGTAGTTTGTTAATCATTTAGGAATGAATTTAGGTAGATTATCAGTATCCAGAGAAATTTTGATTCTGGGTAGAATAAATCTCAAGACTTTAGGAAATACAAGTAACAGAGATAAAGGAATATTGTTATACCCAGCCCAGAAGTTAGGAGACCAAGCTGATAATCAGATGAAATAAGACTTTCTCCTCTTCCATGGGAGAGAAATCAAATAGTACATAACAGAATGATGTTCTTCCTCTTACACCAAAGCAAGAGATCAAGTCGACCTAACATGAGAATGGCACATTCTCCCCTTACCTGAAAAGTAGGAAATTGGTTTAAAATAGAATATTTCTCCTCTTCCCTCAGGAGAAACAGCATGTACAAGTTCTTAATAGATTCTACTCAAGAGTTTACATCTCCACGATTCTTATTTTTTATATAACTACAATGTACTCTCAGTCAGAAATGTCCTTTACCCTTCAACCTTTTGACTCATACCCTTGCCATTCTTAAAGAACAAGATGAACTGGATAAATTCCATGTCAACCAGAAAGACCTAGAGCAAAAGGAGCAGAACTCTGACAGGGGTCTAATTACTCAAAAATACAAGGAGCTAAATCAACTTTAATATAAAATCTTTAAAAAACTTTAGTATAAAAAAATCAAGCCATTCCCCAATCCATAAATTGGCAAGGGACATGAATAAGCAATTTTCAGATAAAGAAATCAAAATTTTCAACAAGCACCTGAGAAAGTGTTCTAAATCTCTAATAATTAGAGAAATGCAAATCAAAACAACTCTGAGATATCACCTCCCACCTAGCAGATTGGCTAAAATGATAGCAGGAGAGAATAATAAATGTTGGAGGGGATGTGGCAAAATTGGGACATTAATGCACTGCTGGTGGAGTTGTGAACTGATCCAACTATTTTGGATGGCAATTTGGAACTATGCTCAAAGAGAACTAAAAGACTGCCTTGCCCTTTGATCTAGCCATACCATTGCTGGGTTTCTACCCCAAAGAGATCGTAGATAAAAAGACTTGTTCAAAAATAATTATAGCCTCACTTTTGGTGGTGAAAAAAACTGGAAAACAAGGGTATGCCCTTCAATTGGGGAACGGCTGAACAAATTGTAGTATCTGCTGGTGATGGAATACTATTGCACTCAAAGGAATAATAAACTGGAGGAATTCCATGTGAACTGGAAAGACCTCCAGGAATTGATGCAGAGTGAAAGGAGCAGAGCCAAAAGAACATTGTACACAGAGATTGATACACTGTGGTAAAATCGAATGTAATGGACTTCTGTACTAGCAGAAATGCAATGACCCAGGACAATTCTGAGGGACTTATGGAAAAGAACACTACCCACATTCAGAGGAAGAACTAGAGGAGTGGAAACAAAGAAGAAAACCAACAGCTTGAACACATGGGTTGAGACTGACATTATTGGGGATGTAGCCTCAAAACGACCACACCAATGCAACTATCAATATTATGGAAATAAGTCTTGATCTATGACACATGTTAAAACCAGTGGAAATGTGCGTCGGTTATGGGGGGGGAAGGGGGGTAAAGGTGAAGGGGAAAGTAAGAACATGAATCATGTAACCATGGAAAAGTTTTCTAAAAAAATAAAAAAAATTTTTAAAGCCTTATTACAAGTGACTATATGTAGTGAATTTTTTATGTTTAAAAAAAAAGTGTGTGTGTGTGTGTATGCCTGCCAGGTAGATCAACCCCACCTGGCTTAATCCTATTAGCATAGCAGACAAGAAGTCTTCAGAGGGCAGGAAAGCTCAAATAACCCTCCCCCACAGACTAGAAGGAAAATACCTGAATTATATGTATATACATATTTGAGCTTTCCTACCCTCTCATTTTCTATCCTTCATCCCAATTTGCAATAATCAGTGCAAGAGTTTGACATCAAAGACTTGAGCCAGAAGTTCAGTTCCATTAAATTGTCATGGCCTCCTTGATCTCACAATGGTTGCATTAAAGAGTAACCTACCAAAATCCACAACATGGTACAAGCTGATTGATAGACCCAAATCTGGGTCAAGAACTTGTAAAATTTAGACCAGAAGAGCAGTGAAGTTCTTATGTCTACAATCACTGGATACAAGCAGGAAAAGCTGACAGGACTTCTGGCCATTGGGGAAAAAAGATAAGAATGAGAAAATTCTAAATGAAAATACAGAGTTAGCATTCATAGTTGGGAATGTGAATAGAATGAGCTCACTGCTAACAAAAAATAGAGTATCAGAATGCTTGAGAAACCAGAATGCAATAATATACTGTTTACAAAAACCATACTTCAAAACAAGTATTTAAATTAAGAAAAAAGAACAGAATCTATCATATCTATCATATTTTTAAAAAATTAGTTGTCCACATTAACATTTAAGCCCCGTTTCAAATAACTTACTCCTCTCCTCTGCCTAGGAAGCAAATGATACCATTGATACTAAGATGGAAGGTAAGGATAGAATTCTATCAGGAATAAAATGAATAAGGAAAATTAGGTATAAAATTATATTGGGAAAACTATGACTATATGAATAATGAAATAACAAAATTCATATGGCTTGAAGTATATGGAGAAAAAATATTTTAACAAGATACAATATCTAGGGAGCAGCTGGTAGCTCAGTGGATTGAGAGCCAGGCTTAGAGAAGGAAGGTCTTAGGTTCAAATCTGGCCTCAGACACTTCCCAGCTGTGTGACCCTGGGCAAGTCACTTGACCCCCACTGCCTATCCTTACTACTCTTCTGCCTTGGAGCCAATACACAGTATTGGCTCCAAGACAGAAGGTAAGGGTTAAAAGAAAAAAAAATTTTTTTAAAGATACAATATCTAATCCTGCTTTAAAAAAAAAACTATTCTGGGAATATGGCTGCATTTCTATGCAGCAAGGCTCCAAACCTCCATAAAGCCCTTCACCACCAATTAAGGGAAAAGGGCTCCAAGGGAACAGAAAACCAAATATGACAACACAACAAAGCTGGGGGATCCTCCAGCTGAATCCAACCTAAAAGCTATGCAGAAAAAAAGAGAAAAAATAAAAGGCTGAATTCTTATTACAGTCCAGTGGGAGGAGAAAGAAAGGAGGAAGATCCCAGATTCCCTCCTCCACCTAATGTGTTGAGTCTGTAGGAGAGGATACTGGAATCCCTGGGTGGGCCCGGCCACTAGTCCATGCCTCTCTGGCACAGCTGTGCCAAACTCAAGACTTTGATCACAGACAGCAGGGAAGCTGCTGGGGGAGAAACCCAGAGAGGGTGAACATATCCTCCATCTTGTGCAGCTCCCCTCTCCCCCCTCCCCTTTACTTGGGAGGCTTTGACCTGAGGGCACTCAGAGCTTTTCAGATCAACCAGACCCAAGCTGAATTCTATCAATACAACAGACAAAAAATCTTCTAAGGGCAGGGAAGCCCCAATAATCCTTCCCCACAGACTACAAAGAAAATAGCTAGAAATTCAAATCTTTAGTTTTCCACCCAGAGCTGGGACTATCTGACCTCAGGGCACTTGGAGCTCTGCAAGATCAACCCCACCTGGCTTAATCCTATCAGCATAGCTGACAAGAAGTCTTCAGAGGGCAAGGAAGTACCAACAACCCTCCCCCACAGACTACAAGGAAAGTACCAGAATTCACTTCATTAGGTTTTACTGGCAACTAGAGAAAATCTGGCCTCAGGTCCCACCAACATAATTAATCAACAAAACAGAGAAGTGCTCTCAGGGTTGAATAGCCCAAAACCAAAAATATGATCAGAGGATCAAGATTACAGCCAATTACAGAGGAGAAGAAAGGAAAAACCATAAGTAAATAACAGAAAAAGAAAAAAAGAAATCACAGTCAACAGCTTTTATCCAGAAATTGAACAAAGAGCAAATGAATCAGAAGAAGATAAAGGAAAACAAAGAAAAAACAGAAAATTCAGTGAAATGGGCACAGGTTATGGAAGAACTTAAAATTCAATTAACTAAAGAACTCAAAATTCAATTGACTCAATAACTCAAAATCCAAATAACTCAAGAACTCAGAAAACAATCAACAGAAGCTGAAGGCAATTGGGAAAAGGAAATACATGATCTAAAACAAGAAAATAATGTCTTAAAAGCCCAAACTGACCAGCTGAAAAATGAAGCAAAGAAGACAAAAGATGATCTACAAAGAAAAGCAGACCAGAAAGAGAAGAATAAGCAAAAAGCCAGGGATGAAATTCAGTCTTTAAAAATTAGAATTCAACAACTAGAAGAAAATGACTTCACAAGGCAGCAAGAATATATAAAACAAAATTTAAAAAATGAAAAATTTGAGGAAAATATGAAACACCTCATTGACACAACCACAGATCTGGAAAACAGATTTCGAATAGACAACTTAAGGATTATTGGTCTGCCAGAACATCAGGACAAAAGGGAAAATTTGCACATCATCCTACAGGAAATTATACAAGAGAACTGTCCTGACATTCATGAACAAGGGGAAAAAGTGGAAATAGAAAGAGTCCACAGATCACCTCCTACATTTAATTCACAACTAACAACTTCCAGAAATATTATAGCCAAATTCAAAAACTACCAGACCAAGGAAAAAATATTATGAGCTGCTAAGAAGTCATTCAGATACCAGGGAACCATAGAGAGGATAACACAGGATATGACTGCATCTACATTAAAGGACAGAGGAAGGCATGGAATACAATATTCCAGAAAGGAAGAGAGCTGGGTCTACACCAAGAATTAACTATCCAGCAAAATTGACTATATTCTTGCAGGGGGAAAATATGGTCATTCAACAAAATCAAAGACTTCAAAGCATTCATAAAGAAAAAATCAGACTTAAGCAGATAGTTTGCTGCTCAAACACAGAACTCTAAAAGAATCATCATAAGGTAATTAAGAGATTGGGGGGGAAAAAAAAACAAACCAAAAACAAATAAATAAATAAATAAATAAATGGAATGAATAAATAAGTGAAAACGCCTTTTCTTTAAAGGACCCAATAAGCTCAATTGACTTATATCCCCATAAGAAAAGAAGATATTGGTAAATCTTAAAAATTGTTATTACCAACAGGGTAGATAGAAAAAATATAATTAGAGGGAACAGGGACAAAATGTAAAGGATGAAATGTCGAGATAGATACATACACACACACACACACACACACACACACACACACACACCAGGAGAACATTATACACAGAGACTGATACACTGTGGTAAAATAGAATGTAATGGACTTCTGTACTAGCAGCAATGCAATGACCCAGGACAATTCTGAGGGATTTATGGAAAAGAACGCTATCCACATTCAGAGGAAGAACTACAGGAGTGGAAACACAGAAGAAAAACAACTGCTTGAACACATGGGTTGAGGCGGACATGATTGGGGATGTAGCCATAATGCAGCTGAAGTCAAACAGTTGGCTCACTCCTCACTCGAAGCTTCAATTATACCCCCTTGTCCTCCTTTTTTGCTAAAACTGGATGTTCCAACCAAGAACCACTGATGTGTGCATTCTCCGGGAATCTGAGTTTGATGGTTACATACTGAGATATTTATTTATCAGCCTATAGAAAACTCTGTCTAGATTCAATAAGATAAACCATATCCATTTTACCACACTGTAAATCATTACATTTTCATTGTGTATGTGAAAGCTTACCTGATTCTATTAGACACTCAAACAGAATCTATAATCAATAAACCATGCCTTGAAAGTCATCAGCTTTCTTGGCCCTCCCAAAGCCTGCTTCATTTTTTCTTATTTTCTCTTATTTCCCTTGCCTCTACTTGGGGAACCATGAATAAGTTGGCAAGGAGGACTTGTTATAATACTTTAAAAAACATATTAGAATGCAATATAAATTTCTTAACTGCCTACAATGAACAGACTAGTGTGCCACACAAAAAAAAGGGAAAAAACAAAATTGGTATTAAAGCATAACATTTTTCTTAAGAAAGAAATTCTATTAAAGGTAATAAAACTCCAAGAAAAAAATTTAACCCCCCGAAAAAGTACATTTTAAATGCCTTAAAGACTAATAAAACAAAGTTTAATGTAGCATGACTAGAACACGCTGGCCAGATTAACTTCATTTGCTTTTTTGACAAGATTATATTGGAGAAATGCTGTGTAGAAAATGAACGCAATTTTTTTATTATTTTAATGAAGCTTTCTTATATTATGTCATTACATAAATCTACCTTTTTCCTTAAGATCCTTGGGTTCCCATGTAACAAAGAAAAGAAGCTAAGGACAGTCTACTAAAAAGGTGAAACATCTGAATGATGTAACCTTCCACATTTAGAATTCTTAATGTTCATAATGAAATGAGGAAGATGCATTTCATCTCTTGTCTAGGGCAAGATTAGTTATTTAAATCATACAGTATTCATCTAAATATTGGTGGTATTTCAATGATGAGATAACAATTGGGTATAATATGCTCTTCATTCTGCTTACTTCCCTCTACTTACAAATCATAGGAACATAAATACAGAACTGGAAAGGACCTTGAAGGCCACCAAGTACAAACCAATTTACTGACACTAATGTTGAGGAATATAATTTTGATCTCACAAATATTATAGGTTTATGAGTCAGATTATGAACTCAGAATTATCTGACACTAAGCTACCTTCTCATGTTTTTCTGAATTATTCAAATTCACAATTTCTTATAGCACAATAATATTCCATTACATTAGCTGAAAATCTGCTCAGTCATATCACAATCAATGCGCAATTTTTCTTGCTACAAAAGTTCTTTGAATATTTTATCTTGAACCTTTTTACCTTGACTGGACTTGCTTGAGGAAATATGCTCAGTACAAAGACCTCTAGATTAAAAATGAAGATACTTTAGTAAATTCTCTAGCACAATCCCACATTGTTCAGAGCAAATAACAGTATTTTTAAAGTATGCTTCTTAAAGTGTTCCTGCTCTTCTTAAAAAAAAAAAAAGTGGAATGGTCTCACATCTTAACAGCACTGTAAATGTAATATGTTATAAATAAGTGTTCTTTTAATTTGCATTTTTATCAGTAAGAAGTGAGTATATTTCATGTGATGATAGGTTTTGACCTTCTTATTAAAAGAATTAACACCCTGTCAATCCATATACTGGTGAATGATTCTTGATTCTTATGTATTTCTGCCAAATGTACAAACAGGAAACAGAAACAGGAACAAGGTCAATGCCTGCCTTGGGCTAACAAGAGGGAACAAGATTCTAGCAGAGGGCAAGAGTAATACAAGTGAGTTGGGATAACATATAAATAACTTAAAGGAAAAGAGGACTGAACTACAAGGAAAAGTAGAAAGTGATACTACATTTGGAGATTTCAATATAACCTTCTATTCATAGCCTGATGTTGCAGACCTAACCATCAAATGAAAACATTTTAAATCAAGCCAAGGAAAAGTTGAAAAAAAGAAAAAAAGAAAGCTCAGGATTTCCTAGAAACATAAAATACCTCAGACACTTTTTACTGCCTCGACACTTCCACCTCTTCCTTGAAGAAATTTAACCAAATCAATACTACCTTTACTTGCCTCTACACTTTATTTCGTCCTCAAAGAATTTAATCAAATCAACACTACCATTACCTCAGGAAAAGTTATGTCAATTCAATGACCTATGTTTACACTCATCATTTGTTTTCAAATCCCCATGCCATTTTGCTAGCCAACACCTCCATGTATGTTTGGTCTTCCTGAATAGATAGAAGCTCCTCCAGTTATTTAATCTGATTTTTACATATAAGAATTTATTAATTGAGTTTATAAAACTAGTGTCTATACATTGACTCCTATTTTATATATTTTTAATCATTTTACTGAGATTTTTGCTTTTTCTTATTCCTTCTTCCATTTTGTCATCATAAAGAAGTCCTATTTATTTTTGTGGATTTATTTTGTAGCCTGAAACTTTGCTGAAGCTACAAATTATATAGTTTCATTGTCAATTGCAATAGAATATCATAAACATAGTAATTAAATAAATAAATGGTTTCTCATTCATTGATAAAGTCAATTTAAAGATGAATAGAACATTATAAAATACAATAGAAAAGAGCAATTCAATTATTTATATTAAAAGGAGTAGATACTTCTCAGCAAGAAGTAACAACATTTAAAAATTAAAACCAAAAAAAACGGATAAATGCAGGGGAAAAATTGAACAAGTCCACGATAGCCCAAAATGCAAAGAAAATTATAATCAAACAGTTTATTCAGAGAAATGTCAACATTTTGACTGAATATAAATAATTTTAACCTACAAAAGAAGAAAAAAGAATTACAGAAATAGTAAATAATTTCTTCAAAGTAAAAGAATCTTTTGGGGAAGACTTATATCTCATTGTAATCAAAGAGAGAAGAAATAGATGAATGAATCAGGCATATCAAGACATCAAAACGAACCAGAATAGCAATATATCCAAAAAAATCAACAATACAAAAATAAAAAAATCTAAAAACCAAAAGAGAAACACTGAAATAAAAAAAATGTTTAATTTATAAATTAAGCTAAAAGTTGTTTTTGAAAGATCTAGTAAAACAGACAATTCATTGAAATTTTAACTTTTTGTAATGGAAAAAATTAAATTGCCAAAATCAAAACAAAAAAATATAATAATTCACACCAGACAAATAAAGAAAAAATTTATAACCTGTTTTTGTCAATAAAACAAATGAAAGTAATGAATATCTACAAATACATAAAACAACAACCAGATTAATAAAACAAGAAAGAGAAATCGAAGAGCCAAACATAAAAGGATTGCAGAGAAAAAGAACTAAGCCATGAATGGATGTCCAAATTAAAAAAACAAACAACAAAAAAAAACAGCAGAACAATTTTAAAATGCTGTCAAAAACTGAAAGAAAAATTAATTCAAATATTCTGTAAATAGTATTTAAAATCAGGACAGAAAGAATTTTATCAAATGCCTTTGATAAGATACATAAGATTTTGGAACATAAACTATGAAGTAATAAAACAGAAAGAGAACTATAATTATTAATGGCTTATTCATTGCTAAAACAAATATTTACTAAAAACCAGCAGAGACCATACAGTAAATAATAATATAGGCCAGTGATGGATAAACTACCACCCGCAGGCCAGATTTGGCCCCCTGAAATGTTCTATCTGGCCTCCCAACATTATTCCTAATTTGACAAATACAATGAGTAGGATACAATACAATGAAACTTCGAAAGAGTTGCTTTAGAAACAGACTGACAGATGAGCATTTCCTTTCCTTTGGGCCCCTCTTTAAAAAGTTTGCCCATCACAGGTATAGGCTATGAGTACATGAGATTTTTAACTAATTCAACAGTGTAGATTCAAAATTAGGGAAAACTGTGAACATAATAAATCATAATAAAAAAAAATAATTCATGAAATTATACAAACTGATGAAGAAAAATCTTTCAACAAAACAGGAATTTATGCTATTATAAAGATATAAATTTTTGAAGTACAAGAATGACATTTCTTTTCACACTGAATAGTATCTATCTGGAATCAAAGCATATAATTATTTATAATAAGAAATGGTAAGCACCTTTTCAGGAAGATCAAGAGTAATGTAAAGTTGCACACTCTATTACTTATTATAATTAAATGTAAGATAATATAGGAAAACAAAATAAATAGTAAAAAAGACACAAAATTTCCATTTTTGAATATGATATTATAATTTACACAAGAACTATGAGGAAAAAACTATTTCAAAACATTAATTCAGAAAAGGAAATAAAACAAGCCCACAAAAATAAAACAACTTCCTTTAAAATGCTAAAAAAATAAAATCAGAGAATGAAAAATTAAATTCCATTTAAGTAGCTCTAAATCTATAAAATACTTGGGAATCTATTCAAGACATCACAGAGAGTTACATACAGATAAACGCTACAAAAAAAAAAAGGATAAAAATAAAAAAATAATTTTCTTATTTAATGTCGTACTCATATAGCAAAGGCTTTCTATAAAGAACAAGAAAAAATAGTAAGGAAATTCATCTTCTCTACAGAGAAAAAGCAAAAAATCTCAATGAAATCATGAAGGAGAAAAGGAGAAAAGGAATAAAGGAACCTAAGAAATACCTTGTGTCAAACTATTATGTTTGTGTTAAACATAAAATTAAAAGTGATACAAGAACATAGAAAAATGATGCAAATTTTTAAAAAAGCTTTTCCTCAAAATAAATGGTTATTAATATGAATATGTAGTTCTCAAAAGAAGAAAGGAAATATTCTATAAACATGGGAGGAAATAATCCAAAATAACAAAAGATAAGGGAAGCAAAAATATAAGAAACTTTAGATATCTCTTATCATATTTATTGGGATAGAAAGGATAGCAAAGAAGAAAAACAGTACTTAACTAACTCTTTGTTAAAACATCACATACAAAACCTTAGACATATGTATTATACTTGATACTAACCCATAATAAATGCATAAGGTTACTAAACATTAGGGAAAGCATAGATAGGGAAAATTTATATTTAGCTAGCATAGGGACAGTGTATTATGGCTATGAATGGTTAAATAGAGTTATCCATAAGGAAATGTCAGAGAGACATTGCATAGTGTAGGTTAGCTAGAGATGTTACTAAAAGACTAATACACTAATATAGGTTAAGAACTTACACACTAGTATTTCCTAATAATAGATTAGGGATTAGCAATTTGAAAATGATAGACATGTTATATGTTTCAAATGTTCACTTAAAATTCAGTACCAGAAGTTCATGGATAGTTTGTTGAAGAAATGCATTTACCTTAGAGTAAGTAAGGAAAAGTTACAAAGATAGATCCTGTTAATTTGCTACAGTTTATTTGTACATTCATGTTCAATTTTTTCAACACTTGTATTCAAAACCCACACTTTCCCAGTTAAAAATTTTCCCATCCTTTGATCTTAGCATAGGTAAGTATAGACAGCTTTAGGACATAGCATAGATAGTAATTTATTATTTTGGCATTGTAGACAGAGGGATAGGAATACATAAGTTAGCTTAGCATGGTGTAAAGATTCATCAGCAAACATAACCAACAGAAAATGTGCATGTTGAAATTTTTGAAAAACCAAAACGGCATTCATGTAATAAGGGAATTCCGAGACAAGATGGAAGACATCTTGAGTGACAGGAACATCAGTTGAAGACTTTGGAATGTGCCCAGGTGCTGAGAGCCAGGGCCAAAAGACACTTGGAACCACCCCTATAAATAACCTGGGACTACAGCACACCAGGTCTCATTTTTGAGAATCTTGGGAGGAGGGTGGATTGGAGGGAAGGTAGGCGTAGACTTGCAATCCAGCATCCATACTTGAGTGCCATAGGAAATCATTTAGCTGCTACTAATAGAGCTGAGAGAGACACCACCACAGGCAAGAAGAAGAAGAATATCACTAACCTTTCTTTATTCTTTGGCTTTTGCCATGGCCAGGTCAAGCCAGGGATTGAGAGAGGGAGAAGAAAGATTGAGCCTATTATCAAATTGATCATCCATTTGATTTGGATCACCTTTATTCATTTAGATTTAGCATTCTCTTTGCTTACTTATACCTAACCCTTTTAGATAAGCAAATAAATCCTCTTGTAGTTCAAAGAAGATTGGTGTTCCTTTCCTAATTGGAGAATCATCTATAGCTAATTAGAGAAAGGATTTACAAACCTCAGTCAGAATAGCATATGTATGGAAGTATATATCACAATAGATATGGGAGGGAGGGGGAAGAAAAAAAAATATGTTTATAGAGGAAATACACTTTAAACAGAGAGACACAAAGTTAAATGAGAAGCTAAGGCAGAATCTTCTGTGCTTTAATGGAAGTAAAAGAGGCAAAGATTGCAATCAGTAAATTTGAGCAAAAATGAAGAACAAATTTTAAAAATGAGAAAACCACATACTGTTAAATGGCAAGAGAGATAAGGAATGAATATCAATACTGCACATAGATGGCACTAAATGGCTTACTATAAAAATTCTTTCAAAAGTTCATGTTAAATGAAGTAATAAGTACATGAGGAAAAAGTCAGTACAACATTGAGGTTTTTTTCCACATTCCCCTCTGAGAACTAGATAAATATAAACCTAAAATAAATATTAAAAGTTTTTGCTTGAGAAAATCCAATCAAAGTAGAAAGGAGTTTAAGTTTTTCTCGGCTGTATACAGCACCTTGACAAAAAGTAAATATTTATTAGGGCATAAAAACCTCACAAACAAATAACAAAGAGCAAAAATATTAAATGTAAACTTTTCAAATAATAATACAATAAAAATTACATTCAATAAAAGCCTATGGAAGCAGAAATTAAAAATTAATTTGAAGCTAAATATTTATTTTAAAGAATACATGGGTAAAAGAACAAATAATAGAAACAACCAATAATTTCAAAGAGATAATGAGACAATGAGACAATATAACAACATTTTTGAGATACAACCAAAGCAGTAAATTAAGTGAAAAATGTATTTCTCTAAAGACAAATATCAAAAAAAAAAAAAAAAGGACAAATAGAACAATAAAACGGTCATGTAACTTTAAAAAATAATTTAAAATCTTCAAACACCAAAATGGAAGTCCTGAAAATCAAAACGGAATAAAACTCTTAAGTTAAAAATCTATTGAACTAAGAAATGAAACTAGAAGATGGTTTGATGAAAAAATAATAAAATAGAGAAAACCATTGGCTAATTTGATATTTAGAAAGAAAACAAAATTAGCAGTATTAAAAATGAAAAGGATGAATGCATCAACAATATAGATATAATTAATTAATTGTTTTGACCAATTATGTGCCAGCAAAGCTGACAATCTAGGTGAAATGGATGATTATCTACAAAAATATAAACTACCCAGATAAACAGATGAAATTGAATACTTAAAATAATACTATCTTTAAAAAAGAAGCTAAATAAACCACCAACAAGGTTCTTAAGGAAAAAAAAAATCCAAGCAGAAAGATGTCACAAGTGAATTCTGCAAAACACTTAATAAACAAAATTTATCCCAATACTATATAAACTAATTTGAAAAAATAAAGAAAAATTCCTCATTTCCTTTTATGAAATAAATGTTTTTCATACTTCACCCTGGAAGCAAAAATAAAGAAAACTATAGACCAATGTTCTTAATATCAATTAAAAAATTTAAATAAAATAGTAGTAGAGAGGTTCCGGGTTAAGATGGCGGCAGAGTAAGAAGCAGCTCTTAACCTCTCCTGACCAAAAAACACAAAACTCCTCAAGAGGACATAAAAACAAGTCCAGACGAACGGAGGAACCCCCACAACAGGGCACAGCATGGAAGGTACGTGGAATAGAGGCATTTCCATGCTATAAAGGGGTGAAACAGCCCCCACGAAATCACGGGCTGAGCAACCAACCAACCCCCACCCCCTCCACACACATCTATAGCTCCAAAGCCAGCTAAAAAGAAATAGAGCAAGTTTGGGGCACCCATCGAGTCATTGCCAGCTCCGGGGCCTGTTCCTGAGAGCAGCAAGACTTAAGATCCCATTAAGCCAAAAAAACGCAGGCGAAATCTGAGCGCGGGAGCAGGACGCAGGGCACAGAGCGCAGGCTGAGCAGAGCGCAGGCTGAGCAGAGCGCAGGCTGAGAGCGCAGGCACTGCGGAGGCGTGGGTAGTGGCAGACACAACCAGGAACTAAAGCCTGAGTGGGGAACCAGTGTGGATGGGTATACTGTGGAAGCAGCGCCCTGAGACTTGTAAAGAAACCTCCGACAGAAGATCAAGCAAGGGGATCCACCAGGGGGCTTGACCTTGGAAAAAACCAGAACTCAGACCTCAGGAACCAATAGATCGCGGACAGACACTGAGCGCGAGGATAAATCTGAGAAGCTGCTGGGATAACAATGGCTACTCAGTGTCAGGAAGTTCAGAAGAGAAAGAATAACAAGAAAAAGAAGTCTTTAACACTCCACAGCTTTTACACAGAGAAAATCCAGACAACCGAGCAAACAGAGGAGGAGAACAAACTAGCATCCGGACCCTCCTCAAATAAGGAAAACTCCTCACAAGCTATGGAAGAGTTCAAAACTGAGATTTTGAGGAAAATGGAAGAGATCTAGCAAGAAAATAACTGTTTAAAAGGTAGAAAAATGCAATTGGAAAGTGAGGCTCAGAAATTGAACACCAGAAATGACCAGACTGAAAAGGAATACCAGAAGATTATGGCCGAAAACCAGAAGATTATGGCCGAAAACCGAAAGATTATAGCCGAAAATCAATCCCTAAAGGCTAGAATTGAGCAAGTAGAAACTAATGATCTCTTAAGACAACAAGAACAAATAAAACAAAGCCAAAAGACTGAAAAAATAGAAGGAAACATGAAATATCTCAATGAGAGAGTGACAGACCAAGAAAACCGGTCTAGAAGAGACAATTTGAGAATAATCAGTCTTCCAGAAAAACCAGAAATTAATAGAAACCTGGACTCCATACTAACAGAAATAATTCAGCAAAATTGCCCTGAAGTCCTGCGACAAGAGGGCAACATAGACATTGAAAGAATCCATAGAACACCTGTGGTATTTGATCAAGAAAGGAAAACACCAAGAAATATCATTGCAAAATTCAAGAGTTTCCAAACAAAAGAAAAAATCTTACAAGAAGCCAGAAAGAAACAATTCAAATATCTAGGAGCACCAATCAGGATCACACAGGATCTGGCAGCCTCAATGCTAAAAGACCGCAACGCGTGGAATACAATATTCAGAAAGGCAAGAGAGCTGGGCCCGCAACCACAGATCAACTACCCATCAAAACTGACTATATATTTCCAGGGGAAAGTATGGGCATTCAACAAAATTGAAGAATTCCAGGTATTTGCACAGAAAAGACCAGGGCTAAATGGAAAGTTTGATATCGAGCCACAAAAACCGAGAGAAACCTGAAAAGGTAAATAAGATACAGAGGGGAAAGAAAGAAAATTTATAATTTTTAAATTTGCCTTTTTAAGGGCCTCAGTGAGATCTAATTATATGTATTCCTATGTAGAGAAATGTTATGTATAATTCTCTGTAGTGAACTCTATTCACTATTATAATATCCACTATTATAGTAATCAGAAGAATAATTCACAGGGTGAGGGTGGAACACTAAATAATCTAAGATGGCGTGGGGGAGGAGAAAGATGGGGTAAATAGCAGGGGACACCAAGAGAAACTTGAGTGAATAAGAAAATAGAATATTCTATTACACACAAAGAGGGCATGGGAGGGAGAGGGGACAAATACTACTATAAGAAGGAGAAGAAGAGAGCATAAAGAGGTAATAATCAAACCTTACTCTTAGTGTAATCAACCCGGAGAGGGAAGAGTAGCTATACTATCCATTGGGAAATAAAACTCTTATCTAACCCTTCTGAGAAAGTTAGAAGGGATAAACCAAGGGGAGCAGGGGAGTGGGGAGGACAAAAAAAGGGAGGGGAGAAGGGGGAGGGAATTCATAAGGCCTTTAAAAACAAAAAGGGGTAGGGGAAATAAGGGAAAGGGTAGAAAAGGAAGTCAATCAAGGGAGGGGATAAGGGATAGGGTCTTAATAGCAAACCACTGGTTTTAAAGGAAATAGCTTAAGGAGAAGGGGTAGGAATGGGGGAGGATTTGAAAATGTCAGCAAATGCACAACTGATGATTATAACTCTGAATGTGA
>NC_058130.1:117505620-117520208 GCF_016433145.1 Gracilinanus agilis | reverse complement strand
TATATATATATATATATATATATATATATATATGTATATATATACCTATATGTGGAAATCTTGACATCAAGTATATCCAAAAGAGATATTTCTCCTGCTTAACATCTTTTCATATTTCTGGTCACCTTCATTTTGTAGTTGTGCAAAGGCTTTTAAATTTTGTATGATCAAAGTTATCTGCTTTTTGGTTACTTTTCTCTTCCTTGTTTGATTAAGAATGTTCCCCCCAGCCATAGCTATGAACAATACCTCTTTCTATTTTCTATTTCTTCTAATATTATGTCTATTTACATTTAAATTAGTTATCCATTTGGAATTTATTGTGATATACTATGTAAGATACTCTCCTAGAATAATTTTTTGTTAAACTACTTTCTAGCTTTCCCCAAAGTATTAGTTGAATGGGGAGTCCTTCACCTATACATTTATATTACATATTTTGCAAAATACAAGAATTGATTAATATCATTGGTTTTAGCCAAATACCATATAAATTTCTTGGCTGAACACCCTGGAAACCTTCACCCAGGTATGTTTAAATGCTTGATAATCTTCATGAACAACTAGGAAAATGTGTGAGATTTTAATCCAAGTAATAGACTTTAAGAAGTTGTGGAATATAATAAACTATCCCGTAATTTTTTTGGTCTTGTAGTTATAACAACATTTTAACAACTTATGTAAAGCACATGTTTTAACCTGTCAGCCCCTTGGCAATATTCCCTTCAAGGTCACATGCAATGAGTTCAGTGCCACTGAATCTAATGTATCCATTTTTCCACTGCTTTTGATTTTTCTTTTGACCGACTAATCATTTCCAATATATTTCCTCTTTCTTCAATATCTAGAATAGTGGCTAATCATCAAGACCAAGGTTGTATACCGCACTGAAATATTTCTACACTCTTTGTAATGTAGTTTGTGATCATATTAAATCTCCTTTACTTACACGATTTCCCCAACATTTCATCTTGACTTTGGAGGATAAATTGAAAATTTAGGAGTTATTCCTCATTAATTTCAAGGATTTGTGACTTCATTTAAGGCACTATTAAATATGAATATAAAATTGATTTAGAGCACTGCGTGAGAAAAGAAAACACATTCTAGGCACTGAATCATGGGTTATATAGATAGGAGGGAGTAGATGGGGAAATTGTGGGGCTATGTGGAGATTTCCCTAGGAAGCTTCCATTGGGTCAGGGTTACTGAAAGTAGTTAGGGTGAGGCTAACTAGTTAGGAAGTTGTCTGATTACATCAACACTTCCTCCTGGGGTTCCTATAGCCAAGGAATTTAAGGGAAATAGATAATAAACCCCTAGTTTATATGTGACAAAACTGACTTATATGGATTTGTAGAGAGATTATGCACAAAGAAAGAGCAAGAGAGGAGCCTAAATAGCCTTCTAGGTGTAGCTAAGCTGCATAGACCAAGCAGTTAGGATCCTTTAGTGTGCCCCTTCAATGTGGACATGTTTTTAGTGCAGTGGATAGACTTCAAGACCTGGAGTCAGGAAAACCTGAGTTCAAATGTGGTCTCAGACCGTTATTAGTTGCGTGATCTTGGAAAAGTCACTCAACCATGTTTGTCTCAGTTTCCTCATCTGCAAATTGAGGTGAAACAGGAAATGGCCAACCACTAGAGTATCTTTGCCAAGAAAACCCAAATGGAATCATAGAGTCAGGCACAATTGAAAAGACTGAACTGTATACTCCATTGGTTATTATCACTTTGGGAGATTAATTACTTAATGTAGTAGTGGTATGGAGTTGGGAGAAGGGTGACCAAGATGATCAGGGGACTGAGGACCATGACACAGAACGATGGATTCACAGGAATGAAGGAAACATGCATTTAGGATATGTCAGACTTTGTGCTAAGGACTTTATAAATATTATCTCATTTGATTCTTACAATAATTCCAGGAGGTAGGTAATATTATTATTCTAATTTTAGAGTTGAAGAAACAGACAGACCAAGATGAAATCACTTGCCCAAGGTTACACAGTGTTCGAAGATTTGAACTCAGTCTCTAGACTCTAAGCTCAGCATTTCTATCTACTGTGCTATATCCCTGCCTCCAGCAGTGTTAAAGATGTGCAGTTGCAAAGGACTTTGGAGGTTATCTAGTTAAGGTAGTTTATCTAGTCCAGAATGCTTCCTTTTACAGATGAGGAAAATGAGACCCAGAGAGATTATGGGATATACCCAGGGGTCATATAGGTATTAAGTAGAAAAGCCAGGATTTTGAACCCGTATCCTGTGACTCCAAATCCAACACTCTTTCCTTCCTACTGTGATGCTTTCTAGAAATAACTGAAAAGAGAAGACTTGGAGGAATGGGTATGATAGCAGTTTTCAAGTATCTGTAGGGCTATATTGTAAAATAAGTTGTTCTGCTTGGTCCCAGTAGGCAGAAACTAGAAGAAATGGTTGGAAATTGTGGAGAGACAGATTTGGGGCTGATTATAGGGGAAAACTCCTTAACAATTAGAGTCATTCCCAAGAGGAACAGCCTGCTGTCTTAGGTGGAGGGGTGTAAGCAGTGGGATGCTGTTGATGGGAAATGTATTTCTGCTTAGATGTTGCTTAGATGCATCCTTCCAACCCCCAATCAAAAGGCTCTTACTGCTTCCACTCATAGGGAGCCTAATGCCACCTAAGGCAAATCAGGCATCCTGGGATTCTTTGGTTTTTGTTTGTGTTCATGCCTATGTTATCTGGGACCAATGAGACAGGCTATGTTTGTACCTCTGGGAAAGTGTATGATTAATAAAGGTATTCAGGGTCAGTGGATGCTACCTCTCCACAGACACTAAATCACTCCTCTACTAGGAAGATATCTCTGGATGGAAGATCACGAAACTGGCATTTGCAGAGCGTGGCACAGAGCCAGTTTCCCCAACACCATCATTGTGGTCACTTTAACAGAGAAAGGACAAAGGCTTGCAGGTTGATAGGGTTTGGTGGTGGTGGTGTCAGTAGGCAACTGCATAAAGTAGGAGCTCTGCTTGAAAAGCTAATGGCTTGGCAGGAGATGCTTCTATTTACTTATTACTTCTACAGCTCTCTGGTTCCAAGATCTCTTTCCTTGATGATCTTCGACCAAGTAACAAGTTCTCTGTGTCTGAATTTTCTCAGCTTTAAAATGGGCACAATCTTACTTGAACTACCTACCCAGCAAGATTATTGTGAGGAAAATGCTTTAACTTATAAAGGGCTCCTTAATAAAGTCAAGCAATTTTCATGAGAGGCGCAGCCTGTTGCCTGCCCAAAGCAAACAAAAATCAATCAATAAACATCAGTTATTTACTTATTATATGCTAGACACCGTGCTATACTAGGGATACAAAAAGAGACAAAAGGTAGTCCCTGCCCTCAAGGAGCTTACAGTCTAACCAGGGAGACAACATGCAAACAAATATACACAAAGCAATCTACATAAAGTATAAATAGGAAATAATTAACAGAGGGAAGCCAAGAGAATTAAGAGAGTTAGAGAAGGCTTTCTTTGGAAGGTAGGGTTTTAGTTGGGATTTAAAGGAAGCCAGGAACAGAAGTCTCTCATCCAGAAGTACAAATAAAGGTGCCATCAGCAGCTTTCCTTCAAACCTTTCAGAAGTTGGCATGCTGCAGATATAACCCTAGCCTTGGAAAGCACAGCACCCAACCATATAGGGCAGCCCCCATTTGTACACATCTTGGGAAAGTCATGGGAAAATTCCGCTGCCTGGCCTCCCCCCCCCCCCTTCTTGCCCTTCAGTGACTATTCTTGCTTGAAATTCCCACATGACTCATTCTTTTAGGGGAAGGAACCAAATGAGTACCCCTATCTGGAAATGAAAGCATTGGTGAACCTTTTCTGAGATCAAGTGCCCAGAGGGCAAATTCAAACTATCTGTGAGCCCCTGCCACCCCCACCCCTCCTACCCAAGAGAGCTGAGGAAGTGCTTGCTTTAGGCCCCTGGACAGAGGGGTGGGTCATGCAAAAAAAAAAATGTCCTCCTTTGCTGGGAAGAGGGGGAATGGAGCAGCTATCTGAGTGCAGCCTCTGCATGTGTGCCATGTCTTCCTCAATGCTGCCCTCGAGAATGTAAGCTCCTTGAGGTCAGGGGCAGTTTCATTTTTGTCTTTGTATTCCTATTTCCTAGCATGGTGCTAGATATTTCATAAATGCTGGTTGATTGATAATTCAGATGAAGACACTTAAAGCTTCACTTAAAGATGTTCCATTGCATCTCAGCTATTAATGCCTTAAACACAAATCAGCTCATCAGATAGCTGGGCTTAGAGAGAATGGGGCACTGGATTAAAAAGTTCTGATAATGTATATGGAGCCTAGAAAGGTCTCTGTTCTGGCCTGCTATACAGGCATCCAGGAGATCTGGACTGAGGTTAAGGTATGAGGAAGGAGGGTTCTGAAGAGAAAAAAGAATGCCAAGAGGATCTGGGAGCACATAATAAAGCCACTTTAGCCTGAGGCGATCCCCAAACAAGAAGAGTGACAGTAAAGAACCTCAAACAGGAGTTGATGCAGGAGCTAGAGTTGGGAGACACATCAGAAGACTGTTTTGGAGAAACCCAAGATGAATCAATTATTTTTCTCCTTATAGAGAAGTGAATAAATAAGAGGTTGGAGATTTCAGGGGATCCAGGACAAAAATGTATGTGTTTGTATGTAGACAAAACAAATTCAGCCTTAATGAAGAGGAAGGAGCAGCTGCACCAATGAGTGTCAAGATGTTAACAGACACCTCGTGTTGTCAGCAGTCTTCTGAACTCTGGGAAAGAAAAGGGAGGAGTGACCAGAGGCCACAGACCCAGTAAAGAAAAAAAAAGCCCAGGATAATTCATTCACATGCTTAGAATCAAATTCGATGGGCCTCACACAACATGGGAAACAAGAAGTGAAATTTCTCTCACTCTACTGAGATCCATACAGTTCACTTGTAGGGGACAGTTTTGATACCAAATTATCCTTATTATGCAAATTTCCTTACAACTGGCTGGTTCCCAGTTGTGCATGGGGAGCACTGGTGGGCACATCTGCTTCCCGTTCTGCCTGTTCACAGAGTAACCATCTGCTCGGCCTCATCCCGAACAGCCTCTACAGAGCTGATTAACTTCCTCCCTGCACCAGCATAGGGGCAGCTGGATGCTGCAAGGTGTAGGTTTGACTTTTTTGTTGTTATTGTTCAGAAACCAGAACCTTGCCTTCTCCTGGTGGACAGGAAGTTACTAGACCTTGTGATTTGTAGCTAGAAGGCAGCGACTCCCATCCCTGCTTACTCAGAGGTTGTGATAGATAAAACTAGGAAATAATGGGTGTCCTTCTTTTAAGCCTTTTAAAAATTAAAATAACAACAAACAAAAATCCACACAAAAACAACAAAAATGTCTGGAGAGGGAGAAAGTTTTGGTGGAGACAGAATGAGTCAGCCTTGGAGTCTAGAAGACCTGTGATCAAGCCTTACCTTTGACATGTCTTGGCTCTGTAACTCTGGGCAAGTTGTGAAGGTTATAAATTACAGATGAGGAAGAGTGAGGGAATTTCCACACTGGAGTTTCCATCTTAATAACAATACAGGTTGAGATAGGTGGGTTTCAGGTTTGCAAGGAATTTGTGTATATCATACAAATAGACTTTTTTTTTTAAATTTAAACCCTTAACTTCTGTGTATGGACTTATAGGTGGAAGATTGGTAAGGGTAGGCAATGGGGGTCAAGTGACTTGCCCAGGGTCACACAGCTGGGAAGTGTCTGAGGCCGGATTTGAACCTAGGACCTCCTGTCTCTAGGCCTGGCTCTCAATCCACTGAGCTACCCAGATGCCCCACAAATAGACTTTTAATTAGAGTTTTATAGAAAAAAATTAGATCCCTTTGGCGAGATAGGACTGGGCTTATGATTTCATTAATCTAGAGACTTCTCTAGCTAAGAAAACTCTCTATCAGCGCAGGATAGCACCTTCTAGGCAACTTAAAGCCTTAAAGAGTTACCTGAACACTAAGTGATTAAGTGAGTTATCTGGCCTTAAACAACCAGTATATATCAGAGACATGATTTGTACCTTGGTCTTAGTGGTTTTGAAGCCAACTCCTATCCATTATGCCACTCTGACTCTCATGTTTGGAAACAAATTCCATTTTTTTAAGTGCCAAAGTTGTACCCTCAGTATTAAGGGACTGTAAAGGAGTTGGTTTGACTTGTATTTTCTTTCTTAGTAATTTTATAACTTTTCTGGATAGGTACATGTATGGTTCTTTAACCTTAGCCATGAGCTATGCTCAGATTTATCTATTAAATTCAGTATAGCAGAATAAGAAAAAGATAAATTGGCTGCTTCCGTGAACATTATTTTAGACCAGAGATACTTAACCTTTTTAATGTGTCATAGATCCCTTGGGCAATCTAATGAAGTCAATGGGGACCTTCTCAGAATAAATTTTTAAAAAAATTCATAATTTAAGTTAATTTCATAATTTCACAATTCTTACTTAATAGATTACATCAATAATTTCAGTTAATGCTAATAGAAATAAAGACAATTTCCCCCCCTTCATCCAAGTTCATGGACCTGCTGATATCTGTTTACAAACTCCAGGGAAGGCCTCTTGCTTTAGGCAGGGGTTCCCAAACTTTTTTGGCCTACTGCCCCCTTTCCAGAAAAAAATATTACTTAGCTCCCTCTGTCACATATTATCACCACCCCCTTACAGTTATTCACTGCCCCCAAATGCCCCTGTGGCCATCACCACTCTCCTGGATCGCTGCAGCACCCACCAGGGGGCGGTGGTGCCCACTTTGGGAATCACTGGACTAGAGTCCTAATGCATTCTCATTGCTTTTAAGAACAGTAAACAAGTAGGCACTTAATGGAAAAGGAATAAGCATTTATTAAGTGCCTTCTATGGGTTAAGCCCTATGCTAGAGCTGTAAAGATATTGCCTTAGTTGTTCCTCATAACAACTTTGCAAGGTAGGCCCTAAAAGGATCCTTATTTTATAATTGAGGAAACTGAGGCAGACTGAGTTTAAGTGACTGGTCCAGATTCATTCAGTTAGTACAAACAAGTATTTGAGAATTTGAACCCAGTTCTTTCTGACTCCAGGCTAGTGTTCTATTAATTATGTCTCCTAGGTACCTATAATATCTGTTGAATTGAATATCTTTGTCACTGTCAACATAAATTTTCTTGGTTCCTTTTAATTGTCCTGTTTAGGTACCACCAACCTAAATGTGACTGTGCTAATTCTTTTGCTCTCTCTATTATCATTTTTAATCTTTTCTGTCCACTTAATTCCTTCATCCATCTTAGTCATTTGAAAATGCCCTCCATGAAGCAAAACAAATCCCAAGGAATGACCATTCTTCTGGGGAAACTCCTTAGAGGAGGGGAAGTTTCCATATGTAATCCCAAAGGCTTTCTGGTAATTTTCTGAACAGATATGTAAATCATCTCTCAGTTGGTTCTGCCCAGTCTTTAATGGGAAAGGCAAAGTACAGGAATAAGGGTTTTTTTGCTTGTCCCCTACCCTCCACCCCTCTGTATTTATGTATTTCTGGGTCATTAAAAGACCCAGTGACATTTTTTTCCTTCAATGTGATGTGGCTACTCAGGAATCTGCCTATATTATAATTATATCAATTTTCAATGGAAATTATTAGTGTTGACAATTAACATATTTAATATTCTTGGTCACTGCTAGAGTGGAACTATGCAAGTGAAAGACACTTTGACCACAAAGATTTCAGCATTTGCATTCTCTCTTCCTCCTTCCTCTCCCCTTTGTGGTCCTCTCTTCTTTTTCCTCTTCCGGACTCCTAGATTCTCGGCTTGTGGCTCTTCACAGAGTGAAAGTCTATCATCTACAGAAAGTGTGGAAAACTAGCTTTGATTATCTGATATTGGCAAAAGAGAATTTAGTGTTTTTCTTGGCTTCACTGTTTATTGAGATTTGTAAGGGATTCTTAGAGATCATGTAGAGCAAGGTTTCTTAACCTGGGGGGTCCATGGATAGATTTTTTTGGGGGGGTCTTCTATATAGCAACAAAATTAAATTTTTCTTCAAGTGGAATTAACTGATCATATCATTTCAATTTAACTATTGGTTAATAGTGGAAAGTATTTGTTATTTAAAAACAAAAAAATAATTCAATAGGCTACCATAAATAAAATATAGGCCTTGGAATCAATAGGACATGGGTTTGGATCCTACTTCATTATCTGTGTGACTCCAAGAAAGTCACCCAATCTTTTTAATCCTCCATTCCCTAATCAGAAAAATGAGTATGAAAATTACAACTTCTGAAGTTCAAGTGAGATAAGATGTATGTAAAGTATTCTGAAAACCTCAAAGTGCTTTATAATTTATTGTTGGCTAGTACTAGCTACGAGGTATAGGTGAATTTGTTGATACTCTTGTGATCCGGTGGCCCTAGTCTTCTTGCTTTTCCTCATACAGGTCATTAAATTACTTTCTGAGCAATTGAGTATTTTCCTTGGCCATCTCCCATGTCCTCGCTCCTCATCGTTGCCTCCTGGCTTCCTTGAAATTCTCAGCTCATGTCCCAACCTCTGCAAGAAACTTCCCCGGTCCCTTTAATACTAGTACCTTCCCTTGGTTGACCATCACCAGTTAACCCACATATATAAATTGTACATAATTGTTAGAATGTTGTCTCTTTCATTAGATTATGAGCTCCTTGAGAGTAGGGCACAGTTGTTGCATTTCTTTGCAAACCTAGAACTTAGTACAGTGCTTGCCACATAGCAACCACTTAATAAATACTTATTGACTTCATTTGATACAAAAGAATATTAACAATTTTGCTTGTCTGGTTATGCTTTTCCTTTCGTTCTTTTTTCTTCTTTCAACACTTACCTTCTCTCTTAGTTTTAGTGTCTTAGTAACAATTCTAAGACAGAAGAGAAGCAATGGCTGGCAATTGGGATTACACAGTTAGGAAATGTCTGAAGCTAGATTTGAACCCAGGTCCTCTTACCTCCTGGCCTAGTGCTCTATCCACTGTGTAACTTAGTTGCACCTTGGTCATGCTTTTCTAAACAGACTTCATTGTCCTTGATACGTTCACATTTTGTGGAGACAAACATTTCATATTTCACTTTACCTTTACAGAAACTCTCAAAGTAAAAATTTAGCCTTTTATTTAAAAAAAAGAAATTATGGGTTGATTTTTTTCTATGACAAAATAACTTTTGCTTAAGAAAATAAAGAATAGCCTAATAGTTTAACTAACTAGATTTCTAAGTAGGTTGGTCTATAACTAAACTAGGAGGGGCTGAAGAAGGGTTCTCACAGTACAGGTTCAGAGATGCTTCAAGCTGGTCAAAGATGTTACAGGACAAGTTCAAAAGCAGCCAGTTGCTCCAAAGCAGACTCCAGGGAGTAAGGAAGATTGATCTGCCAACAGATAACCCATTCCTTTCCTCAACCTAGGCCATGGTGTTTCCTTGAAGAATATTCTTCTCAGCAGTATCCCACATTGACAGCTCCTTGGGAAGTTGGCAAAATCTGGACCACACAGCCACAACACCTCCTTTCCTCCAGCTTGGTCAAACTCCCATACCTTTTCAAAATCCCAGCTTTATTCCATTATAGAACTCTTAGGTTTTTAGAGTCAACCTGGCAGCCTGGATGCTAATGTTTAATCTCCCCATTACAGTGTTAAGTGGCATACCCAGTGTGTGAATAACAAATCTGGGAGGGAAACCTTTCTATTGGAACATAGAATCAACATTCAAAAAAGCTAGAAGCAATAGGTCGAATCAACTAAAATGAAATGTTATAAATGTAAAGTTGTGTAATTGGGTTCTAAACATTAACTTCACAAGCATTAGAAAGGGGAAGGCAGACTATATGATAGAAAAAGACCTAGAGATTTTAGTGGACTACAAGCTCAGTGTGAGTCAATAATGCGACAAAGTCATGATGACCTCAGAATAAATGAATTGGAAGTAAGAGCATCTTTATAATCTACCTTGTACAGATAAGATCTGGAGTGTTGCATTCACTTCTGTGGCCATGTTTTAATTAGGGGAAAAAAAGGTTCAGTACATGTGCTAAGGACAATGATCGGGATAGCGAGGACTTGGGGAGAATTGGCCTCAAGAAGAGATCATTTCTCCAAGTCTTCAAATAGCCTAGCATGGAGAAGAATATTACAATTGTTTTTCAGAGGGCAGAGCTAATAATGAGTAGGGGGAGATAGAAGATAGCCAAAGTAGTTTTATGTAGAATAACATCTTCTAACCCTTAGAGCTTTCCTCTAGTGGAATGGGCTGACTCTGGAGATAATGGGGTCCTCCTCACCACAGCTCTTTTAACAAAAACCAAATTACCACTTGATGGGGATATGGTCAAGGGGATCATCAGGTAGATTGGATTACATGTCCTCTGGGGTCCCTACTAACCCTGATAGCCTGGGATTATTTTGATTATTCTGTATTGCCTTCTTTTATTTTTTACTATTCTCACCTTAATTCAGAAATTAGAAGGCTAGATGAATCTCATTGCCTACTAAATGATTTGATATTAATACTATATAGAAAAGGATCAGGGATTTTAGATTTCAGATCACCTGACCCCTTGTTCTTGGTCCCAAATTTCACATAAAATTCCTAAAATTGGGGGCAGCTGGGTAGCTCAGTGGATTGTGAGCCAAGCTAGAGACGGCAGGTCCTAGGTTCAAATCTGGCCTCAGACACTTCCCAGCTGTGTGACTCTGGGCAAGTCACTTGACCCCCATTGCCCACCCTTACCACTCTTCTGCCTTGGAGCCAATACACAGTATTGATTCCAAGATGGAAGGTAAGGGTTTAAAAAAAATCCTAAAATCCTGAAGGTGGTTTTTGTTCCAAATGGCTTTTGTTCAGGGGCAATTAGAAAGTTATTATAGAAGGATGACAATTTACTGTCATTGAAGTTTTAATTTAAAACAATTATTAACCTTTAAAAATTATTTTTATCGTAACCACTTTTATAGTCTGGTGATGCTCAAGTGTTTCTTAGAATGTTTGTAAATGCATAAAATAAAATACTTAGGGATACAATAAAAACCATGTAGTTTGAGATAGTTGTCAAATATATTAAAATATAAATTCATGGATCCCCCCACCTGTTCCTGGAAAATAGATTTACAATCTCTGATATAGAAGAATATGCAGCAAGGAGGTATGTTGGAGTGCAAAAAAACACTGGATTTGGAGTCAGAGGATCTAGGTTTGGATACTGGCCCTGTTTCTTTACTGCCTGTATTATCTTCATTAAGTGATTTCATTTAATTTGGCTTCTAGCTTTCTCGTTTATAGAATGGAAAGAATTGAACTATGTTTCTAAATTGCTTTCTAGCTCTAGGTCCTTTGAGGCTTTGAGAGTAACTCCAATGAAGGCATTCTAGAAGAGTACTGGGCCATTAAAGTCTGAAAGCATCATCAGGACAAGCAAGTTGCTTTTTAATTAGACAACTCTCATTTGGTTCTCTAAGTCCTAGTAAATAAAGCTTTATAAAATTTGCCCTGTGGCCATAGAGTCACGCCTTGTATGATGACTTGGTGAAGGTCAAAAAATGACGGGCCATCCTCATGCCAGTGTCACATGCTGATATATCTATTTGTGGCAGAGAAGTCCATCACCACTTTGCAGGACCATATTCAAAGTCCCTTTTATAGACCTAGAGGCTACCAATGGGCCAAACTGTGCCTCTGACAGGGGCAGGCAGGCATTTTTGTTACACACTTACTTGTGATAGAAGAAGAATTATACTAAAGAAGCATATATTATACATTTTATAAGAATTTCAAAATGGATACAAATGATATTCTATTTTTTTGTAGTTGTATCTTCCTTACTTGCCTTCACAGAAACAGAAATTTATTAACGTCATCGGTATCCAGGATAGGTTAGAAATACATGTTTTTCCCCCAATCACAATTCTTTACTCAGAAACACCAAAAAGATATTTCAGGTTCTAAATGGTCTTGGATCTCACCAGGGAAGAGCTCAACAAGGACCATACAAACCACTGTAAAAGATATCATTAGAAAGTCTCTGAAACCATACTGTATGTTTCAGATCTGGTGAAACATTTTTACAATGACTGCTCTTTCTTAAACATCATATGCACACTCTTTTATTGATGCCTACACATTTTAAATACATCTAATTTTGGTTCATAATGAGTAAAAAATAATTTTTAAAAATGAACAAAATGTACAAACAAAAGCATCACACTTTACATCAACTAAGAAAATTTAGAATTATTTTGACTTGTTGGCTCTTGTTATTGCTGAAACTGATGGATGAAGGACTGCATGATGCATGCCACCTCTTTACTCGTTGAGAAGTCTATTTCATCACTTACTGTATTATTTTAAAGATTGACTGTTGCAACTCAAACAAATCAAACCAATCCAAAATCGAAAAGTTACCCCCAAACCTCCAACTGAATAAAACAACTTCAAAGCAGAGGAGTTTCAGGTTCTAGTTTGCAAATGATCTGACTTTTAACTTAGAGAAAATCAGCATTTATTTGAGTGTGCTTTGGCTATCAAAAAGGGACAGAAGAACCCAGTGACAGTAAGTGGTAATGAAAATAACTGATAATGAGTTAAGCTCCTACTCATCATAACTCTTCTTCAAACTGTAGGGCAATTCCACTCTTTTAAATGCTATCCTTGCCAATGAAGAAAGAGGAAGATAGAATACAAGAGACAAATGAAGGTCCTGGGTTTTAAGCTGGCATAAGCTATGGGAGGGGATGGGCATATGAAATAGAAATTGGGATTTGTAAAAAGACAGACCAACAAGTTATTGTTTATTTTTTTTTTAGGGTTAAGTGACTTGTCCAGGATCACACAGCAAGGAAGTATATGAAGCCAGATTTGCACCCAGGGCGTCCCCTCTTCAGGGCTGGTTCCTTATCCACTGTGCCACCCCACCTAGCTGCCCTCTTAACAAGTTATTCTTAATCCTCTTAAGCTTTTAAGTGTTTTAAGTGTGAGGTGAGAATACATGGTACCTCCACATTCCCAAGTGAGAATATAGCTAGAAACACTTCTCTTCCATGGGTGTACCCCAATATCCACAGAGGCATACCATCACATAGAACAAAACGAGGCAGAAAAGTATAAAGCCATGCAAAATTCTACTTTTTCCAAAGAAAAGAAAACTTCTTATACAAGAATATAAGCACATATCAAACATAATTTAATTACACAACATTTTATGAAATCTACAAGAGTTGAAAAAGGAAAATGGTGTTACAATATAAAATCACAGCAAAAAGACATGTAAATATAAGTTTATATTGGCTATAAAAGGCAGGAGGGAAGGACCATAAAAGTCTCAGAAAAGCAGTTCTTCAGGAGCTGCTATATACAATGCTGGGTACAGCTGCTTGGAATGTCATTGGTTAAAACAAATTGCATAAACCAGACTTCATTTTTTTTTATGGGATGGATGAAATAGGATGAAGAGTATCAAAGTACATTGCTCTAAACAGGCACTCAGCAGGGTACCACTCTGTAAGTATTACTTTTAATAAGGTCTATTTCTTTTTTCTTTCTTAAGCTCTATACAGAATTCTAATGATCTATTTGTCAAATGGATAGAAAGGGGAAGAACTGGTGAAATAAGAGGATAGGGCAGGTTTTGCCTCTTCTTTTCATATGTCAAAATTCCATTTTATTTATTTCCAGTTTTTAAATGTTAATCCTGTTCTGGAAAATATGAAAATCAAAGGCCAAAGAAACACCTGTGCCCCTACTGTTTCATAGGTATATCAGGAAGATCCAAATGCCCGTGAGTAGAAATAGTTATTGGAATGGTAAAGGAATCCCATATTTAAAGAATCACTGCAAACCCAGCACAGTCCAGATTGGATCAATTATACAAATGCCCTGAGAACATGGCCCATTTGTTGGTATTTGCCAAATTGAGGTGGAATGGAGGAAATCAAAACCTTGGAGGAAAAAAAATACTGATGATCCTTTCTTATCCCCCATGAATACTTTGGGAATAACGAACAACTTTTTTTCAATGTGATGCAGAGATATAAATATTTTAACTTTTTTGTCCTTCTAGGTCTTAGTAGAAGTGGAGAGCTATTCTTTATTTCTCCAGATTCATACTTAAAAATAAAACATTTTTACTAAAACAATGATACAAATTCACATGAAAATAGGGTTTACACCTGACTGTTGTAAGGAAAGACTTTATTTCCTGCCTATACAAAATAAATATTTCATAAGCCATCTCACTACTATGGCTTCTGGGATGTACTCATTAGATCATAGCAATGATTTGTCATATTTATTAGTGCCTATATCTTGTATGCCCCTTATGTGATATTAAGAACATGTATTCCTGCTTCAATCATATGACCTAGCATTGTTATTTCCTAATAACTTCTGATGTTTAAAATGGTGTAAAAGAATAACAAATCATGCTCACTTATGGACAAACTTGTAGTTCCATATTCTAGTGGAACAGATTTTTCTAGTTACAAGAACTGAGAGAGAGAGAGAGAGAGAGAGAGAGAGAGAGAGAGAGAGAGAGAGAGAAA
>NC_058130.1:117503909-117505614 GCF_016433145.1 Gracilinanus agilis | reverse complement strand
AGAGAGAGAGAGAGAGAGAGAGAGAGAGAGAGAGAGAGAGAGAGAGAAATAACATTTTCTTTAAAACACACACACACACACACACACACACACACACACACACACACACACACAAAGCAAGAAAGAAACATATTAGTTCTTGGACAAATGAGGGTAATTTTCATTCTGTCCTGATCTTTTCAATATCGTTTTACTCCTGTTTTCTTTAAAATAGCCAGATCTCTTCTTGTAAATAGATTATTCATGGAAAGTCACAGAACTCAACTGACATGAGAATCTGAGTCTTTGTAAAGGGTCACACAAAGAGGTGGGCTCTTTTCTTTTCCAGCCCTTGGCCTGTTTTTGGATGGGCTCTCTATGAAAGTAGGTGTTTGTTTGGTTTTTTTTTTTTAGTTTTTTTTTTTTTTAGAAGGGATACTTACAAGAAACAAAAGATGAAAGGAATGGAATTCTGATTTAGCAGTCTACAAAAGCATCTAGTTGCATTAAGTAATAATTTTTATGCGCTAAAAGTCAACATTCTAACTAATAATAAAAATCTGGTTTCCTTTAAAAAAAAAGAAAAAGAAAAACTGAGTTGCAATTCTACAACCAGCCAATACATGCTGCGAAAGGAACAAAAATAGGTATCTAATTCTTTCGTTTTAGTGATGCTTTTCTTCCTTTTTGTTTTTTTTAAGATATGCGGAGTGTCAATGTTCATGCAACCCTCGAGGGTACTGTTAGCAGAGAAGGATGTTTTAACTCATGTGGAAACGATGCTCCCCTCGTGTAATGTGAGAAGAGAATTCATACCTGTCCTGACTGTGATAGCCACACATGTTGCATTCGAAAGGATCACGGAAGCCGTGGCAACCCATGTGGATGGTGTACATCACATGGTCCAAAAACAGGACCCTGCAGTGTTCACATTTATAGACCTTCAATGGCTCCCCGCTGTTGCTGATCACTTTGAAAGCGTCCTGGGAATTGTCAGTCGCTGCCCTCAGGACGTCGTAGGGCCTGTGTTCTTCTTTTATGGACAAACCATTTCGGACATGTGGGTTTATGTGGTTTGTCAGGTAAATGAGGCCACTCCGCTCCTCGTTATTGCTCTCTGTGTCTGTGGAGTCTTGGCAGCTGTTGCTCGGGGAGGCGTCTCTTTCGGAGGAGATGGATTTCGCCTTAGAGAGCAGTAACAGGTTCTCCACGGCGCTGTCCTGGGCGGTGTGGTTGGGCCGCGGATGGCCATCGGCCAGCGGCTTGTGGAGCTGGTACATGGAGCTGATGACTGGCCCCACCTCGGAGCTGCCCGGGGGCGTCTGCACCAGCGGGCGCAAAGACTCCGCCCCGAGGTAGCTGATGGCGTTGTTAATGGCCTGATCCATGACGTGGGTCTGCATCATTTCGTTCTCCTTCTCATAACTGCCGCTGGCATCGTAGGGGATATCTGGCAAGCATTTCTCACCTGGGGATTAAAACAGGCCATGGTCAGCTGAAAACCTGAATTTCTCAAGCACTTTTTAATTTCTTTTTTGGGAACCCAGGCCAGTCGGTGAACAAGGATTTATTAAACATTTATGTGTCGGGCACATGGATTATAGGAAATAATAATCAATATGACAATGATTTTTAATTGTTTAATTAATTTATCATATAGATTTATATATAATTATATGTAGTATTATATTGTATATTATATATGTATGTACATGCATATATGCTA